>NC_091127.1:44620390-44857890 GCF_040183065.1 Periplaneta americana | reverse complement strand
GAGTAGTGGCTGTCATAGATTTTCTCAAAATTTGTTTGTAACTTTGAAACTCATTTTCAAAACATTTCGAAACTCCATCTTGTCCATGACACAATTGGCAACGATCCTGCGTGTATGTATGTGTGAGAGAGGGACAGAGGGATAGAGAGAGAGACATTCCTAATGATATTCATAACCTCAATTCTGTGTGATGTTGGTGGAACTGCATCATGGCTATTTTATAGAGCAATCTGCTCTTTCTATGGCTGGACATATGTTGGTGTCGTCTTCAATACGTTCTGCGTTTTACAGAGATGCCAACTGCACTACTTGAATAATAGCTACTAAAATAAATTACGTTGATGTAGGAGATAAATTTAAAGATTTCTGCGGAGTTAACGTAAATTTCTAGGCAGGGATGAGAACGGCGTGAAGAGGGAGACATGAAATTTAAGCGCGATAAAATATTACGCAACAATGACAGCGCACATGCTCTGTGAAGTGGCATACAGCTGGTGCCGGGAAGAGGGTGATGTCGCTAGAGTTAAGGCAGAATAAGTAGGGAAATTTGTGTTTATTGTAGTCACAATGGAGATCAGTAATTAAATCTAATAGTATAATACATTATTGCTTTCATATTGATCGATAATAAAGAATTACGATCAAAATTGTGACTTCTGTGAATTTTTATCCTATACTTTCTCATTGCATTAAATATAATAGAACATTATTGTATTGCTGTAAGAAACAAATTCCGAAACTTTCACAAAAATTCACGTGTTCAGTATCACTGTTACTGAAAGAGTGTTTATTTACATTCCGCCTCTCTGTTCGCCGCTAAATTTAAAACTTTCATGCTAATCCAATCCTAAGTTAAAAGTTACCATTTTACATAGTGTTGGCTACAATTTGTGTTATTATTCGGTTGAGAAGCTTTTATCATCTAGTCTGCTGTCCAAAAATCTGAAAGTTAGAATTTATAAAACAGTTATATTACCGGTTCATTTGTATGGTTGTGAAACTTGGACTCTCACTCTGAGAGAGGAATTTAGGTTAAGGGTGTTTGAGAATAAGGTGCTTAGGAAGATATTTGGGGCTAAGAGGGATGAAATTACAGGAGAATGGAGTAAGTTACACAACGCAGAACTGCACGCATTGTATTCTTCACCTGACATAATTAGGAACATTAAATCCAGACGTTTGCGATGGGCAGGGCATGTAGCACGTATGGGCGTGTCAAGGAATGCATATAGAGTGTTAGTTGGGAGACCGGAGGGAAAATACCTCTGTGGAGCCCGAGACGTAGTTGGGAGGATAATATTAAAATGGATTTGAGGGAGGTGGGATATGATGATAGGGACTGGATTAATCTTGCACAGGATAGGGACCGATGGCAGGCTTATGTGAGGGCGGCAATGAACCTTCGGGTTCCTTAAAAGCCATTTGTAAGTAAGTAAGTAAGTAAGTTGGCTACAATTTAGACTATCATTTCTGGCCGTTTGAAACCATTTCGTCCAAAACACAGTTACATTCGAGCGAACCATATTTCAAACTATTAAAAGCAAGAAGAGAAGTCTAAGAACAAAAAATGTCTTACTACTCCACTTCCTAGATACTTCTAGATACCGAAAATGAAATACTTTTTCTACATGAGATAAAATTATAATTGAAACAGTTTATGATCAAAATAGCTATTGAATCACGTAGTATCAGAACAGATATCAACCCTCAAAACGTCGCGCTGCGGCGAGTTCACATCAAGTCATACAAAGCGACGCAAAACCGAACAACAGATTACGTCCTACAATTTTCAGTTAGTTCATCTTAAATTGTATATCTGTCCATTCTAAATTACAGTTATTTGTGGATATAGAGGGAAAAATTGGATCGGTGTCTGGTAGAGTTCCCGGGTAGCTCAGTTGGTAGAGCGTTGGTGGGTGCTATTCATAGACATTTCGCAGCACGCGCTACGAGCGTACTAAGCTAGCCCCGGCTGTCCACTGGTTACTAGTACACAATTCAAATCATATCCTATCGCTAACACTGGTTTATGAATACGAAAAACGCTGATCATCCACCGAAAGCCCGCGCTAAAAATGTCTATGAATACGGCCAGGTATGTTTAACCAAAGGTCGAGTTATTCCTGAAAGCTTGATTTGCAAGTGTATATAGTATTTGTGGACTTAGAAAAGGCATTTGACAGAGTAACCGGAATAAACTGAAGGGGATCCTAAAAGAAATTCTTGTGAATTAGAAAGAGAGGAGGCTGTTCTGTAACGTTTATATGAGTCAAAGTCAGGATAGGAGAAAAAATGTCAGAAGAGAGTAAAATAGGGAGAGTAGGCTGACAAAGATTTTCTTTATCATCTACCCTGTTCAACATCTACTTGGACAATTTTATGAAGAACTGTTTTCAGAACATGGGAGGAGTGATAGTAGGAGGAAGAAGAATAAAATGATTAAGATTATTTTCTCATGACATGACGTTATTAGCAGAAGAGGAGACGATACTAAGATATATGCTACATGACAGCTGTGAGCAATATAAGATGAAGACAAATGCAAACAAGACGAAGACCATGATTATCGGAGAAAAATAAAGAAGGTAAACTTGCGAATTATAAGTGAGGCAGTAGAAGAAGTGGACAGCTTCAAATACTTGGGGTGTACTATAAACAGTAGCATGAGCTGCTGCCAGGAAGTGAAAATGAGGACAGCAATGGCAAAGGAAGGTTTTAATACAAAAAGCATCATGTTATGCGGACGTTTGGAAAAAGGACTAGGGAAGAGACTAAAGCGCTTTCAGAATAAGAAGGCATATAAGGCGGAGCTAGTTCAGGCCGGTCTAGCTCGACTAGCCAGTAACAGTGAAGCGGTGTTGCCTAGTTAAATCGTCGCGAAGTCTCGATGAAGCGTCGTGTATTAGTTTCTTTCTTGCGCGCACAATACTTATGGCTAGTAATGAATTTTAAGCTGTGCCATTCGATAGAGCTCCGAATTTTGAATCCAACTGTACAAGAATGGCAATTGTATGTCAACTGGCTCGCGTGTTATCGCTTTAAGACTAAACAGAGATATCCAGCCTACTCCATACAACATATTTTGCTCTGAAGTCCCTCTCTATAAACGAAGATAGATTCTGTTTATTTTAAAATTCAGACGTGGACTGTTTTCTCTTGTGTGATGTGTAACTTACCGTAACAATGTCTCTTGAAGAGACTGCAAGTGGCTCTGGTATTTCATCTGTTATACGCAAAAAGATAGTCCTACACTCGCAGACGAGGAGTATTGTATTTTCTGTATTATAATTTTTCTGAAGGACTAGCTTATGATGCAGTGCGTTTAATTTTTTTTAGAAACAAAGAATCTGACTGCAGAGGCGTGTGGTTTAGAAGTTCATACGTTATCTCGTATTCTCGGACAGGGCAAAGAGATAATTCAAATAGGTGGTATACTGTAAGCTACCTGCATTTACCTCTCCTGGAAAATAACGCAAAACGTGTTAATTATTTGAAGATTTTTAGAATCGTGTATTACTTCATCGTACGATATATTAAATAGACTATATTAGTAGTATGTGTTAGCAGTGACATTATAGAACATGGAAGCAAGAAGAAAGCTGAGAATAACCACGGATACGATTTTCACTTTTCATTGAAATATTATACATGGTATAAGACGAAATACTGCTTAAACGTATGAGATATTTGGTTGATATTGTAAACATAAACACTCCTGCTTCTTTTTCGAAGAATTATACGAAGAGTATTAACAACATTCTTACTTAAGAGCATTAAAAAACTTTATAAGATGAAGCAATTTAATTACATTTCACTTTTAAAATAAATACAGGCGGTCCACACCTTTGGAGTAACGGTTAGCGCGTCTGGCGGCGAAACCAGGCGAGTTCGATTTCCGGTCGGGGCAAGTTACCTGGTTGACGTTTTTCTGGGGTTTTCCCTCAACCCATTATGAGCAAATGCTGGGTAACTTTCGGTGCTGAACCCCGGACTCATTTCACCGGCATTATCACCATCTAATTCAGACGCTAAATAACCTAAGATGTTGATAAAGTATCGTAAAATAACCTACTAAAAATATAAACAAATACAGGAATGCTAGTAACGAGGAGATTTTATAATTCCAAAACTCAGTTTCTATTTTAAAAACCTAGCGTTGTATATAATATAATAACTTTTTATAATATACAAATTTACCTTCAATATATTAACGATATTATTGGGTTACGGTTTTCATATTCACTTATATATATAAAACTACCTTCACTCGTAGGCTTATACTGCCCACGCCAGAGTGACAGAACATAGAACTCTGGATCTCTAGGTAGGTATAAGCTTGAGGATTAAATGAAATTTTAGATAGGCTTGATTTAACAAAGTAAAAGAAAATAATCTTCAATTTCAATATGAGTACTGAATTAGGCCTACAGATATGCTAATATTCTTATAGCCGGATTCTTAGCCAGACTATAGAACCCTGGACCTCTAGATACGTAAAAGTTAGAGAATAAAATTAAATTATATAGACTTATTTTAACAGAGAAAAATAAAATAATCTACAGTTTCAGTATGAATACTGAATTATGTATGATCACATATTATGCTTAAGTTGCATTATAACCAGATTCGTAACGAGAATATAGAACCCTGGACCCCTAGGTAGGTATAAGCTTGAGAATTAAATTAAATTAAATAGGCTTCATTTAGCAGAGGAAAAATAAAATACTTTTTAACTTCAATATCAATACTAAATTACGTATCTACAGATATGTTTACGTTTTATTATCGCTAAATTCTTAGGCTGCTCCAACAAACAAACTTTATCTCATCTTTCCTCTGGAGAAATAAACAATAATAAATTCAACATTGCTGTACAAGGAAGTCTGAACATAAGGATAAATTTTCTCGCCCTCAATTTTTTCAGGAGAGTATTTCAACATGTCAGATAGTGCAATACAATATGCAGCATTCTTTTTTTAAAATTAAGACATTCTTTGTCTGACATTAGCATAGTAAATTTCTACATATCTGTCACTTTATTTCGAAAGTTAATGATTCCAAAATCTACTGATCTGTGAAGCGAAGAAGTAATAAAGATTGAGATGAATATTACTTCAGTAAGAGTAATATATTTAAACATTACACATAATGAAGGAACAGATCTCGAACCACCCGCTCGCTGCAATGAGTTGCAACTGATATTTCTGTCCTTATCTGTTGTCTCTGTCTTCCACGTCTCGTGCACCGTGTGACAACTCTGACAACGTCGCACCGCTGCTAGCACTCAATTGGCTTTGGCCATATGCCTTCTTATTCTGAAAGCGCTATAGTGAAGTGCTTTTGTGTGGAGTGTGGAATGTATGGGGCATAAACATGGACATTATGACGAAGTGAAGAGAAGCATTTGAAATCTGGATATGGAGAACGGAACGTGTGAAATGGACAGACAGAATAAGAAATGGAGGTGTGTTGGAAAGAGTGGATAAAAAAGAATGATGCTGCAACTGATCAGAAAAGAAAACGGAAAGGCTGGGTCACTGGCTGAAAATAAACTGCCTATTGAAGGATGTACTGGAAGGAATGGTGAGCGGGAGAAGAGTTAGGAGTAGAAGAAAATATCAGATGATAAAACGACCTTAAGATATATGGATCATATGCAGAGACAAAGAGGAAGGTAGGAAGTAGGAAAGATTGGAGAAAACTGTGTGTGAAATGAAAGATCTATTTATTTATTTATTTATTTATTTATTTATTTATTTATTTATTTATTTATTATCTAGTATTCCATTTTCGAAATGGCCATGATAAATATCACGCGGGATAGTAATTTCCTATTGATAAAATGAAAGTTCATGTTTTTAATGTGCATTTCGTAGCTTGATAATACCATTTAAGCTACATGATTGAAATAAAGCTGCAAATGTATTAACATAAAGCAAGCCCGTCACTAGCATTAGATACCAAACAAGCATTCACAGCGAATCAGTGTTAAATTCCGTTATGATCAAAGTGTATGTAAGTGGGTAGAAACTACAAACTTTCCCTCAACTGTTAGATCTCATCCCTGGTAATACTGTTGATTGCTAAGTAATTCAGTTAGAACCCCATTACAAATTGACTAATAATTTATATGAACTTTGGCTTTAAATAGGGACTTTATATCTCCAAAGATTAGAAACTCCTTACAAGTCTCACTATCATCATCACCTGCAAGTAGAGATAGGTATTATGTGGGGACGAGCATTGGGAATTCAACTGCGCCTGCTCCGTTTTTGCTCATAGAGATTTCCACGGTTTATAACGAATGGCGTGTTTGTTAAAATGTCTTCTTGCTGCTTGAAATAAAAGAAATATTTTTATGAATATAACAGCTGTGAAAGTGTAAGTTATAGATTAATAAGTGATTTAATGAATAAACGACTAATAGCCTAGACAAATATGCGAGGTAGATGTGAATTTTAGTTTCTTTCCTTATGTCGCCATCCAGAAGAAGATATTAATTGTACTTGCGGCCGAATAATGAAATATTCTCTTGCAACTTCACATCCAACGATTCAGTTTTGGGATGCTGTTGCTTACTTGACAAGTAGGCGACGTGGGAATACGATTCTTCTTCCCGAGGCTCTGCAACAATATTTAGATGTTTTGGCCTTTCTTCGGAACAATACTAGATTCTCAGGCCGGGTATTTATGGAGATCGCGAAAATCACTAAATAATAGATATAAAATAGATTTTTACTAATCTTTACAATTTATTAAGCATACAAAGAGATAATTTATTACAGTTGTATGAACACTTTTTGTAAAATTAATAAATCAGTTAAAAACAATACATGTTTAGGAGGAATGCTCCTCCATCTTCAATGGCAATACCACGACTGCAAAGAGAAAATGAGTATGTGAAATGATCGTGCATAGTATTGAAAATTACGAAAACTGTGATTGAATGTCATAATTATTAAAAATGAAACGACATAAGTGTTATTCAGTATAATAAGTATGATTAAAAATAATGATGGATAAAACTGATATTAAAAAAATTGTTAAAAAATATACAATCTATTGGTAAAGAACTTATATATGAAAGAATACAAAAATAAATTGAACAGATATGTATAGATCGTAAATAGTACTGGAAGTTACAAAAATGGGTTTAAATGTCTAAAAATAGTTAAAATAGTAATAAAGATGAAATGACTTAAAAGTTATTCATTTCTAAATATTTGTTAAATAAAAGAAAATAGAATGAATAAAAGGTGTTTAAAATTTGTATTAAAAATATGCTATCACATGATAAAAACTTATACAAATTTTAATAAGTACAAGAATGAATAAATAAGAAGAAAGGTCAGAATTACAATCTGGATGTTAGACTCACCGCTGGTACAGATGTTCGACCGCGTATCGTTGCTTAAAGGAGACTGACTACGATGAGAAACGGGACAGAGATTGCGTGATTGATACTACGTTGATCTTTTCTTGTTCAGATCGGAAGTGATGTAGAGATCAAAAAGGATGTTATTTTCATAGATTGCTTTATCGTTTAAATTTTGAGAATTAACAAGTTTATCTTCGTAAATTTCAATAGATTCTAAATTATTCAATAATTTACCTTTTCTACACTAATAGATAAAACAATCGCGACAAATCGCGAAACAGAGTTCTAATAGCGAAATATAAATACATCCGCAAATTATTTCTATTGCGTCGTTTTATAGGGAATTTCATATTCTGAGATTTTTTTTCTATTTTTTTTTCACTTGAATTTGTTATATATCCAAGTAGGCTACATTACATGGTATTCCAGGTGTTCTGATTACATTAGTGAACTCAAAAGACGGAGAATTCAACATTTCATTAATAATTTGATAGTGTTAATTTGAGGACTGCAAGTTTTTTTTCGTTTTTAATGAATGTGTGTTAAATACAGTCTAAATATTTTCTATTGGCTATATCGCAACTTTACACCGAACCTTTATTGTTAATTATTTGGAAAGTAATATTCATACTGAGTTAATACTCCAATTCCAAAATAATTGTATTTTCCAAAATTTCAATTAATCTCCTCCAAGAATGCAAGCAGTCTTCAACAATCTCCACCGACACCAGTATTAAAAAACACATGATAAAATCAATCTCCATAAATAGCTACATCTGTAGATTCTCTTAAATTGTAGACATCCTTGACAGTGTAATCAGAGCGATTCTTAGTCATACCTGTAAGCTTATACGTCATAATTATGTGCAACACAAGAGACAAACATCCAGTCTCATGGAAATGGAGATAAATCTCTTCCCACAGCGCGAATCGAACACAAACCGCTTGGTTGGGAAGCACACTCACTGTTCACTGAACCATAGAGGTGGACACAAAAATATCACTCCAACAAAGTAAACTATATGTTAAAAAAATAATCAAGCATAATGTATAAATTCTTATAGCACTGGTTTCCAAAGCGTGGGTCGCAACCCCGTTTGGGGCCGTGTAAAGAGCTGAGGGTTTCGCATGATGATTTACAAAATAAAAGAAATCTTGAATAAATTCAAGGGAAAATTGTGTCGGGGCCGCGTATCAATACATAGACCTTTCGCTTAGCGCATGAATGCACTACCGACTGAGCTACCCAGGAACTACACCCAACAACTGGGTAGCTCAGTCGGACGAGCATTCGTGCGCTAAGCGAAGAGTCTCTTACCCGGCCCCGGAACAATTTTTCTCTTGAAATTATTTAAATCTGGTTCACAGGGAGCTTCATCTGAAAGCTAGATTTAGAAAAGAAATCTTATTAACATACATTTACCAGTATACGGTAACTTGTTTAGAAAACAAAGACAATGTTGAACATAAAAAAATTCAGTAGTAATAAAGTAAAACAATAATGCTGGACTCTTTATTCGGCACGCACACGCACGCGTGTATAGACTGAAAACTTATTCTGCATAAATACGAGTTTATAAATGCTATCCAAATTTTAAAAACTTCTTTTGCAAGCTCGATGTGTTCTTGTATTATTTTGACTATTACACTCTAACTACGTCATACTACTTTTGACCAATAACACGGTACGAAAGGACGTATTTCAACCAATCATGGCTGCTTATCGCACAATTTTATCGCGTCCCTAGCATTTATTTAATTTTATCGCGTCCCTAGCATTTGTTTAATTTTATAGCATCCCTAGCATTTGTTTCTTTGTTTGCCAACATTTGAAACTGCGCTGGTCTGGACGTCAAAAAAAAAAATATATATATATATATATATATATATATATATATAATTACAAACCACTCCAGTCGATGCACAGCAGTTTCAAATATGACTCGCATTGGCATTCAAGAACAAGAATGAATAAAAATCAGTGATCATACCTATGCATCTTCTGAAATCCGATTTACAAATAAATGAAGAGCACCATTCGGAAATCCTGAATAAGTTGAATACACCACGTAGGCCTAAATCAACGAGTTCCACTTCTATTATGTACAAGTCCAATATAACATCAATTGAACCACCAACCACATTCAAATTTGAAAATTGTACATTCAATAATTATTCCTTTTAAAATTATTCAAGTTTATTTTTTATGTCATCGTCGTTAATTAAAACTATTCTAACACTTGTGTACAGTATATTGGTTAGGTTAGGTTATGTTATAGCGTCTGCTATATCATATTATGGATAGTCACGTATCAGAGATTGTTTAATATTAAGATTTATTGAAAATCATCTGTCAAGTGACGTTGATTACTGGGATTCGGATAATTGAAGTGGAATGTTGAATTTTAATAAAAATGAAACTGAATCAACAAAGCCTTCTTGACTAGTAACATTGCCATCGTGTAAACGTGTAGATCGAGAACTTCTCGACGAGAAGGCATTGCTCACTACTGCCATCTATCATGCATCTAGCGTAATATTTGTAATGTTGAGATGATACAATAATACATTTGACGACAGTTGTATTTTCGTAAGTCAATTAATATTTTATTGTATTGGAGTACTTCGTTACTTCTAATCTTTATATACTTTCTTCTAATCGTGTAATAGTCAATTAAATCCCACTCGAGTTTTGATTTTCTCTAGATAAATCTGCTCGTGTTCCACTCTCAGATGTATCGATAAAATAAAAACGTCTAGTGAGATTACTGTTGATAAAAAAGAACTGATCTACACTCTGCGGGAAAGAAAAAGTATGGTTTGGACATTCCATGAATAGGCACATATTTCAATTACACTTTTCTTAATATTTTTTTTCTTATTTCAGTCACTTGAAAGTAATTATCTATAAACGGATTCAGTATCCATCTTTGAATGTCGTAACTGTTCGAATTTCTTCCGGAAAATACTAAAAAAGCTGCGCCGTTGTGCAAACTTAATTACACTTCAGCAAAAGCAATTTCAGTGTTCGCCGTATCTATGTAGCTAAATTGTCTAGGAATTCTTAAATGGACTGGAATGAATCGAATTACTTTTTGTCAAGTGATGTCGACCACAAATAAATCCGTTGATTTTATCTCCATCTGTTATTATGTTAACATTATGGCCTCGCAGACTACCGGTATTATTCAAACTGTTTAAATGTTAGAATAACATATCAGAAATATGAACCTGTCTAAGAAGCCAAAGAGAGTTGGAAAATAGGTTTGCATATTCCGATTTCTCGTGTTGCAGATATCGTCATATTCGGATTTGAGTGGTAGCCTATTCACTGCTTTGAGTAAAATTGTCATTGTTTTCGATTTTGTAGGAATTTGTATTTTTCGAAAGGGATTAAGCACCAGTACGGCAGTGGGGGTTCGCAAACAAATGCCTTGCCCAAATTGGGTCGAATCTTTAAAAAGTTTGGATATCACTGCTTTATAGGTTATTTTTGTCTCCTAAATTAATTAAAAAATTTTAACTTAAACATTAAATTCAATAAAATGGATAAGAAACAGTGCCGTCTCAGTTCACTGATACCTAGTATAATTTGTATCAGTTTTAAGAATAGATTTTTCTAAACACTAAAGTAATCTTAGAGGCGGTTATTTATAAAACTGTTACTTTTATTGAAATTATAGCACAGAAATCATCCTCTTCTTCCTATCATGTACTAAGCCTAGTGGCCTGTTACAATCTCATTTCATTATTTCAGCTGTCGGCATAAGGATCTTTTTCCTAAAGGACTGTGCTTTATTATTTGGCGTGGAATTCTTGGGGGTGAATTCTGAGTACATGAGATTCCTATTTCCGTCTGTAATTTTTTATTTCTTTGAACATAGGTATATATGTTTCATTCCTTGTCTAATTTAGTATAGCCCGTAGTTATTAAAAATTTAATTTCATTCGAAATGATTCGGCGTTCGTCACATTTACATACAGTACGATCCAAGAAGAATCTTACTTATTAGAAATGAATTAGAGGTACTGGTTGAAAAAGGCTTCGAACGGTGATGATTTTATGAAATAGTTTATCAAACACGACCAGTTTTAGTAAAATATATCCTCCTATTAACAAACTCTCTTTGTTCACACTATATTTGGCAAGTCCGGGGTTTTATCCCGTGGGACGGCTATTCCAACTTGATATTTTACGTTTTTTTCAAGTCTCTCTAGGAAAATACTGGAATAGTACCAATTACAAGGGCTACTAGCTGCTTTCTTCCCAATCCTACAATGCTTCGTAATATAATTTCGCATATCTTCTTCTGACATTCCGCTAAAGGCCGCCGTCTCTCCGAGAAGTACTGCAACTGGCTGAGTGTGCTCCCCTCTATCGAGTGAAAAGAGCAGTAGAGGCAATTGCTGATGAGCTGAAACGCCTAACAAAAATTATCACATACCTTTTTTTTAGTTTGTTATTTAACGACGATGTATCAACTACTAGGTTATTTAGCGTCAATGAGATTGGTAATAGCGAGATGAGGCCAAGGATTCGGCACAGATTATCTGGCATTCGCCTTAAAGGTTGGGGAAAACCTCGGAAAAAACTCAACCATGTAATCAACCCAAGGGGGATTCGCATTCACGCCCGGTCTTAACTTCGGATCGGCAGGTAAGAGTCTTAGCCGACTAAGCTATGCCGGTGACCTTATATCTTTATTATAACTGATAGACCTAACATTGGAAAAAAAATATTCTTTCGCTTCTTAGTGACAATTTCACATTTATTAAGAATTTTTTGTTATTCTATAATGGCACGCCACTTGTTCAGAGCAGAGTGATATCGATGTTACTATATATATGATAAATATAAAAAAAATTATACTGTCATTAACTAGAAAATCATTTCCTACTTTCCTAAAATAGTTATTATAAAACACATTTATTTTTTGTTTCCCATAACATTTTCTATAATTCCAATAATCTTGACCATTGTACTTCTCTTACCGATATCTTCATATAAATTCATTTGTTAATAATTTTGTAAATCAAATTGACTGTTAAGCTTTGTCAAGAAGCAGCCTTGAATTTCGAGAAAGTAAATATACTACATATAAAATTTATTAAGGAACACTTTCAAACACGAATTTCCATTGTAATCCTTATTATTCCAAGCAGTGGAAATTAAAATTCCTTTCCTCTGGTAAACAGTTACAAATTTCAAAATGTTGATTTACTGGAAGTGTCGCTTGAAAATTCCACTGAGTTGTATGTTTGCAATTGCATTCAACATCATTTTTAAAACCACAAGTTTAAAGAATTAACAAGTTCAATATATATCAAATATGAATGAGGTCTCGCCCACCTCATTGAATATTACACGACTAGTCTTAACTAGTCAGTTGTATTATTACTGATAAATACGAGAAAAATTCGTACCGGCACCGGGAATCGAACCCAGGACCTCTCAGCTTTGCGCGATGAGCGCTCTTTACCAACTGAGCCATGCCGGGACACGATCCACAGCGCCGGCCGAACCCCTCTCGTAGTACTGTTTTACGGCTTTACTACCTGCATTTAAGACGATGCACGTCATATGTATGCAGGAGCGCATATTAAATGACTTTGTTGCCGTTGAATTTTTCTCGTATTTATCAACAGTAATCTCACCAGACGTTTCGATTTATCTAGAGAAAATCAAAACTCGAGTGGGATTTAATTGACTATTACACGATTAGAAGAAAGTATATAAAGATTAGAAGTAACGAAGTACTCCAATACAATAAAATATCAATTGACTTACGAAAATACAACTGTCTTCAAATGTATTATTGCACCATCTCAACATTACAAATATTACGCTAGATGCATGCTAGATGGCAGTAGTGAGCAATGCCTTCTCGTCGAGAAGTTCTCGATCTACACGTATACACGATGGCAATGTTACTAGTCAAGAAGGCTTTGTTGATTCAGTTTCATTTTTATTATTAAAACAGTTGCATTCCACTTCAATTATCCGAATCCCAGTAATTAACGTCACTTGACAGATGATTTTCAATAAATTTTAATATTAAACAATCTCTGATACGTGACTATCCATAATATCATATAGCAGAAGCTATAACATAACATAACTAATATACACAAGTGTTAGAAAAGTTTTAATTAACGACGATGACATAAAAATAAACATGAATAATTTTAAAACAAATAATTATTGAATGTACAATTTTCAAATTTGAATGTGGTTGTTGGTTCAATTGATGTTACATTGGACGTGTGCGTAATAAAGTGGAACTCGTTGATTTAGGCCTACATGGTGTATTCAACTTATTCAGGATTTCCGAATGGTGCTCTTCATTTATTTGTAAATCGGATTTCAGAAGATGCATAGGTATGATCAGTGATTTTTATTAATTCTTGTTCTTGAATGCCAATGCGAGTCATATTTGAAACTGCTGTGCATCAACTGGAGTGGTTTGTAATTATATATATATATATATATATATATATATATATATATATATATATATATAATTTTTTTTTGACGTCCAGACCAGCGCAGTTTCAAATGTTGGCAAACAAAGAAACAAATGCTAGGGACGCGATAAAATTAAACAAATGCTAGAGACGCGATAAAATTAAACAAATGCTAGGGACGCGATAAAATTGTGCGATAAGCAGCCATGATTGGTTGAAATACGTCCTTTCGTACCGTTTTATTGGTCAAAAGTAATATGACGTAGTAAGAGTGTAATAGTCAGTAATAACAAGTTCAACTTTCCTTGCTTTCGCTGACAAGTAGTGCCCTCGTGGATAAAAGTATGAAGACTAGACACATTGTAAAATTTAGCCGTCTTGAGTAGCTTATACTCGATTTATTTTAACTCGTTTGGTGGCGAGAGATTGCACGTCCCCATCAAGCCGTATATTGATACATAAAGAGAGTGACAAGACGATGCGTTGACAAACTGAGTACTTACACAGTGTGTCGTAAAATAAGTTATCACATAATCGAGATTTATACTGCAAGAATCTTCTATGATAAAAATCCCTCACATCAGGTTTTAAAAGTTGTGACCCAATTTCTCACTAAGCACCACGAAGAAAGAAAGTATAAAAAGAAGCTTTACGGTCCTTATTATCTGAAATATATTTCAATCTGCTTTCTAGATGGAACAGGCGCTATTACTATTCTGTAACGGTAAATGTAGATTAAGGATATAGTCGCGAGTTCGAATCTTTGATAGGGAATGGATGTTTCTCCTGTGTTTCCTCCATCAAGGGTTTGAGGATGCGATAGTTCAGTTTTAAGAGATTTTCCTGATGTGGACTATTCTATGTTCTGTAAAATAAACTATGAAACATTCCAAGCAAGAAAAAATGAACGAAATAAAAATAAAAAGAAATGAAGTAAAAGTGAGAAGATGGATGGATGAACAGATCACACTAGGTCAGAATATAGATCAGACTAGTTAAGACAAGATAAAACAAGACAATACAAGACAAAGCAAGGCATGACAAGATTGTCAAAACCAGGGCAGACAAGATGAGACAATACCAGGGCAGACAAGAGAAGTCCATGGCAGACACGACAAGACAACACCAGGGCAGACAAGAGAAGTCCAGGGCAGACACGACAAGACAATACCAGGGCAGACAAGATAAGATAAGTCCAGGGCAGACACGACAAGACAATACCAGGGCAGACAAGATAAGATAAGTCCAGGGCAGACAAGACAAGACAATACCAGAGCAGACAAGAGAAGTCCAGGGGAGACACGACAAGACAATACCAGGGCAGACAAGATAAGTCCAGGCAGACACGACAAGACAAAACCAGGGGAGACAAGACAAGATAAGTCCAGGGCAGACAAGACAAGACAATACCAGGGCAGACAAGAGAAGTCCAGGGCAGACACGACAAGACAATACCAGGGCAGACAAGACAAGATAAGTCCACGGCAGACAAGACAAGACAATACCAGGGCAGACAAGAGAAGTCCAGGGCAGACACGACAAGACAAAACCAGGGCAGACAAGATAAGATAAGTCCAGAGCAGACAAGACAAGACAATACCAGGGCAGACAAGATAAGTCCAGGGTAGACAAGATAAGAGAATACGAGGGTAAACAAGATAAGACAAGTCCAGGACAGACAAGACAAGACAATACCAGGACAGACAAGATAAGTCCAGGGCAGACAAGACAAGAGAATACGAGGGTAAACAAGATAAGTCAAGTCCAGGGCAGACACGACAAGACAATACCAGGGCAGACAAGATAAGATAAGTCCAGGGCAGACAAGACAAGACAATGCCAGGGCAGACAAGATAAGTCCAGGGTAGACAAGACAAGAGAATACGAGGGTAAACAAGATAAGACAAGTCCAGGGCAGACACGACAAGACAATACCAGGGCAGACAAGATAAGATAAGTCCAGGGCAGACAAGATAAGACAATACCAGGGCAGACAAGATAAGTCCAGGGTAGACAAGACAAGAGAATACGAGGGTAAAGAAGATAAGACAAGTCCAGGGCAGACACGACAAGACAATGCCAGGGCAGACAAGATAAGACAAGTCCATGGCAGACAAGACAAGACCACGACTGATAAGACCAGAGCAGATAAGACAAGACCAGGGCAGACAAGACATGACGAGGGCAGCCAATACATGACCAGGGCAACAAGATAAGTCAGGGTAGATGTGACAAGTTCATGGCAGACACGACGAGATCAGGGCAGACAAGACAAAACCAGGGCAGACCAGGCGAACAAGATAAGACTAGAGCAGACCAGACAAATGGACACCGACAGACAGGAATAAACTGACAAGAAGGCAGGCAGGCAGGTAGGTAGGCAGACGGACAAATAGATAGACATAGGTAGATGGATGGATGGATGGATGGATGGATGGATGGACGTAGATAGATGGATGGATGGGTAGGTGTACGTAGATGGAAGAATGGACAAATGTATAGATAGACAGATAGGTTAATTTATTATCAGATTTTTGTCAACATAGAAAATGATATTTCTATTCCGAATTTTCTAAGAATTTTGGTTTAGCAATAGGCTGAAGACACATTTATTCTTACACTGTGCCATTACGATGCAGTATTATTTCGTTTCCAGAAAAAATCGGCTATAATTCATAAGGGAGATTAAATGTGCAATTAAAATTATTAAGACGACGTCCAAAACAGCCATAAACTTACAGTCGTAGAGAGCTAAAGTCTGTTTTTAATCAAATCACAATTTATTTTCATACTTAGAGTAGAGCGAAAGTAAACATACATAATTCTAATATTAAAATGTTACCCTTTAGAGATCACCTTGTGATATACGCATAAAAATTTCAGCACCGCTTAGTACGCGTGGTTTTAAATATCTATCGTGGAATATTTATATGCTTACCAGTGACCCTTTGCTGCATTTAACCTTCGAAATTAAATAAGACGTCTATCCCTCCACTCCGTCACGACTCGTAGGCGTGATGCTGGAACTCTGTCTTAATCTCCAACAGTTGCTATTCATCTGTCTTATTACAGGACATGCGCAGTATTCAGATAAAATTAAACTTGATCTATTTTTGTGATAGCCTCACACGAAAAGAGATGGGAGAAGATCAATGATATGAGAAAAATAAAAATTTTCTGAACGACATTGGTAAACACAGACGGATATGTTGCTTTATTTCTCGTGTAAGAGATTATCGTTACAGACTTATTAGTTTGTTATTTACAGCGCCGATAAAAATTGTTATTTGTTACAGATAAAATATAGTATTCGGTTATCTTTAGTTTTCAGTTATAGCAGGTGATGAATACTAATTATTTCTCCAAGTAATGCCGAGTAAGATAATGGCGTCTTTCATACTGAACACGCAGAAGGTGGTTGTGATGATGATGATAATGGTTGTAGTAGGCTAATGATGATGATGGTGGTGGTCGTGGTAATGATAGTGAAAGTATTAGTGGTGTAGCATTATTTAATTTAAAAAGGAAAAGAGGTGAATTGAAACAAGTCCTACGGCAAATATTAAAGGTATATTTTACAAAAACTACTAGATTGTCATATTAATAAGATAAAGATCAAGACAGTCTATTGCGTCCCATGAAGGGCAAAGGTCTCCTTAAATAAGGGAAAGCTCTACTTGCCTAACGTGGTGAGCTAGTTCACGTTAGACGTGATATTTAAGTCCAGGAACTTGAATTTCTTTACCAATGATTCTCTCGCTGCCTTTCACAACTTCCTGTCTATGCACAAATGTCCCTCGAGTAGTTTCCACTTTCTTCTGTCTCTTGCCTCTCTTGACTATTGTTGACCTGACTGTTCTTTGACGAAGTCTGCCCATCTGCGCCGAGGTCTGCCTTGAAGTCTCCTTCCTATATGGGGGTCCCACATGGTAGCTCCGTATGTCAATCTGTCGGCTGGTAGCCTGGCCACGTGTCTACCCCATTTCCAT
Source organism: Periplaneta americana (assembly GCF_040183065.1). Classification (NCBI taxonomy): domain Eukaryota; kingdom Metazoa; phylum Arthropoda; class Insecta; order Blattodea; family Blattidae; genus Periplaneta; species Periplaneta americana. The sequence continues at coordinate 44,840,058 of NC_091127.1, read as the reverse complement.
TTGGATGTAATGGCTGCATGTGTGATGTCCTGTGTATCTGCTAGTTGGTACAGTGTCGCATTTGGGATTTTCTCCTTCAGTGATACGCCCATAATTTTGAGCATCATTTTCCTTTGACACGTTTGCAGTTTGATCCTGTGTTTCCCTGTTAGCGACCATATTTGGCACCCATAAAGTAATACAGGATAAACACAGGGCAGCAGTGCCTGCATTTTAGTTTTTCTGCTTAAGGTTTTGTCAAGCAGAATGAATTTAAGGGCCCAAAATGCCTTCCAGGACAGGGAGATCCTTCTATTTATTTCCTTTTCTGTTCTGTCCTTGAAAGATATTAGTTGTCCCAGATAAGTGCATTCATCCACGTATTGATGTTTGTCATATTAACAATTCACACTTAGTCAAATATCTTTTCCTCTTCACGGTGAAGTTGCATTTCTTGCTTTTCCTCTTTGTGAGGTTCAAGAGACGTTCTTTGTGGCCAGTGTTTTGGCTCCCAATGACTCCTTCTTGCTCTGTCTCATTCACAGAAAAGATATTGAAACTTAGTATACCCAGCCTACTGATCAACAAGCATTCACAATTCTCTCAGATCTCCAGAGATCATCAGTTAGAATTTTTATATCTTATCTTTGTAAGAACGATATTCTCATAAGATTCTCATAAGTTCCTTTAAGATGTACCGAATGACCAACAAGTGAGCCGTTCAGAGCAAAAGTGTGTAAGTCAAAATTGGGTAATGAGGTTTAAAGTAAAAATTCTGTAGAATGCAATGCAAAGTAGCAATTAATATGGCCTTCCTCCTATTCACTGACTACTAATAGTTTAAATAAATTGAATATTAATTGCTACTTTGCGCTGTATTTTACAGAATGTTTACTTTGACCCTCATTACTCATTTCTGACTTACACCACTCTTGCTCTGAACTGCTCAAGTACGAAGCATACTTGTTGTAATTGTGCACAAGCACTGATCACTGCCTTCAGACTTCTTTTGGAGGAATCAATAAGTCATCCACTTCGCATTGAACACTGAACTTCTGTATCAAACTAGGAATATCACTGCAGTATACTAAGGCACCCTCTTATGAAAAGTAGGGAGTAAATTCCGAAGAAATGTTGCTGGTGCCACAAAATTCATTTCTTGTAATCTGGAGTGTAAGAGCTCAGAGTTTTTCTTGGGTAATCCTAAATCTCTTATTAAATAATTGAGTTTAAGCGGGTAAACTCTCCAGAGCTTTAACTTTCTACATCACACAGCCTTCTAGATTATGTTTCTGTTTCTCACCAACAGATTAGTACAAAATTTTACATTAGAGCACTGTAGCAAAATCACTAGTAATATAAAACATAAAATATAGTTTTGTGTAAAAATGGTGCGTTATGATATGCAATTTTTATGTCATTTCTGAATTCAGGACATACAAATACACAAAGGAGACCTAAATTTTTATATTTTTTTATCTCAGGCCTGTGTAATTATTATGAACAATTTGACATTAAAGAAATATATAATGCTGATTGGAAACAAAGATCATGATGATGATGATGATGGTGGTGATGACGAACGAAAGTATAATGTAAGTTTATTTAAAATTTCAAATTTAAGTAAGAATGATGATAGTAAACATTATTCTAATGTATGTATTTATTTACACTGGAAGTGGGCAAGCACCCGGTGGCAGTGGTATACACAATATAAACAATACACAATACAATTACAATACACAATACAACTATGCAATACACAGTACAATTATATACACAATATAATAAGAATACACAATACAATTTAACACAATAATTACAATTAATAATAATACATAAAATAACCTAATTAGTAAGTGAACCTAAGTTTACAATACAACCTACAAATGTATAGGCCCTACATAAGTTTCACATTGGTACCGATAATGATCTTTCAATTTACTCTCATCTCATTCACTGTAGTGGCACTATGACGCATTTCACTGACACTTTAGGACACATTTCACTGATACTATAGAACACATTTCATTGACACTATAAATTATCACTGATCGGAACTATTCACTGCACTGTAAAACCATAACTTCACTGACTCGCCACGCTTCACTGATAAAACAGCTCAAATAAGACAAATACTTATACCCTCTTACACCCTTATGCATACTTACAAACAGAACCACATTTAAGCTAAACATTTATAGTCTAAGACCCTCTTACACGCTATTTTTAAATAATTTACAATTATTCAAACCGAGGGAGTAACTCGTCAGGCTAAATAAATACACGTCACCTAAAAAATTAAATGTTACATGTCACCTTAATTTTAATTTATACTTTATACACAACTTTTTAAGTTATTCTTGAATCTTCTTAAGGAAGGACAGCCCTCAAAGACCGCTGCAGGTAGGTCAGAAAATAATTATGACAAAGCGGTCAGGTTTAGAACGGAGAAAATTATGATTAAACGATGACGAAGATTTATCAGTTGCATGTCTTTCATGCATTGTTACACGTTACTAGATGCAAGTATATAATACGAAATAAATTTGATTACCTGGTGCAGTAATTTCATCTCCGGCCAGAGAGGTTTCGCACTTGAGAAATTTCTAATTACCGTTTAAGATTAATATAACATATCACTTCATAACGTATGAAGCCATATGAAATACTGCAAATTCTGTTACACATTTCCATTTCTTCCTTATCATCTATGTGAGTGCATTTATTCACGGCTAATTTATTTCATTTTTCCATTACATATAGAGTTGAGAGGTTCCACAGGGCACATACATCTGCATGACGTAAAAACAAACGTTAAGTGTTTTGTAGATATAGCCACGGGAAATGCAATATCAAAATTATTCCCCAAACAAACGAAAAAAAGAAACTACTACATCATTTAAAAATAATTGCTTCGAGTTTAATGAAAGAATGTAGCGGGAAACGGAAGACCAGTCTAGCAGCACAGGCTGTGTTCCTGGAAACACTACATCACTCAGGTAACCTGCAGATCCATTAGAAATGAGGATTTTCCCAGGAAACAATCTATTATTTCTTTTGCAAGGTAACAGTGCGAAATGTTTCAAGGAGTAAATTGTTGCTTAATATAATTTAGCGAGCTCAGCAGAGGAATTCTATGGAATATTTTTGAACTGATTTAAATTCGTAACATTAAATTATTTACAGTCTAAATGAAATTATTATCTATAATGTCACTACATTTCAGTCCTTTTCTCAAAAACGTTTTTGTTGGTATTTTTATGCTTACTGTTTTATTGGCACTTTGTAGACTATGTTTCTTTACTTAGGGATGATTTCAAGATTTTTATAGAAAATGGAATAAAAATTAAAATTAATATGAAAACATGCCTGAAAACAAATACGTGTAAAAAGAAATTATGTATAGGACAAAGTGAAATTGAAAAAAAAAATCATTTATACGTAGTGTTCTGCTCAAGGGCAGGTTTTCTATTTTCCGCCCTGTTCTTACTCTCCGCATACAATCCATGTTATCTATGATCTGATATCTTCTTCTGTCCCGAAATTTTCTTCCGTTCACAATTCCTTCCAGTGCATCCTTCAGTAGCCCGTTTCTCTTTAGCCAGTGACTCAGCCAATTCCTTTCTCACTTTTGATCAGTTTCAGCATCATTCTTTCTTCATCTCTTCTTTCCAACACAGCTTCATTTCTTATTCTGTTCCTTCATTTCACACGCTCCATTCTTCTCCATATCCACATTTCAAATGCTTCTACTCATTTGTCTTCACTTCGTCGTAATGTAGGCCTATACGTTACAGCACCAAATAATACCATGCTCCACACAAAGCATTTCACTGGTCTCTTTCTTTCCTTTTCTAGAGGTCCGCAGAAGATAATCCTTTTCCTATTAAAAGCTTTGCCAGTGCTATCCTCCTTTTGACTTCCTGGCAGCAGCTCACGTTATTGCTTATACTGGGTGTTCAGTTCAAAATGTGTTACGGCTCGCTGTATTCCGTCATTTGGCTAGCCGATGAGCCTAGAGAATTCAATCTTCCTACACTTCCGCAGAGGTGTATAACCTAAGAGGCAGAGAGGTTGCCTAGCAAGTACGGCGTTCATTCTGAAGAGTACATACCGATACGTACGGTAACGCCGGTAGTGGCAGGAATGTGAACTGTTTGGAAATACGTACTGTCGGGATATGGGGAGAGGGTTAAGACGATTACTTACGTATTTGTTGACATTAACTTCGACGGTCAACATGGACACGGAGCATTTGATTTGTGTTGTGGAATTTTACCGTACGCAACCTATGATAACAAATACCCTGCGTACGACTTGCCGGCGCAAAACACAGTTCGAAAGAGGTTATGGCAGCACACAGACCGTACAGACCGCCATCTGTTGCTACGACGTTCAAGTTATACCGTACACGTTCTCAAGTTCAGATTGAAGAACGCCTTAAATAATAGGCAACTTCTCTAACAAATAAGCTGAAACTCGCTTCAAATCGGTGACCCAACAACAGTGACGTCATGACACACTTTGAAATGAACACCCATTAGTACACCCCCAATACTGGCCACATTTAGTATTCAAATGTTTACTTTTCTTCCGACGACCATTGTCTTCGTCTTGTTTGCATTTATTTTCATCCCATACTGCTCACAACTGTCATGTAGCTCCTATAGCATATCTCTTAGTAACGCCTCCTCTTCTGCTAACAACGCTTATCGTTAGGCCTATGTACTTTATTCGTCTTTCTCCTACTATCACCTCTCCCTTGTTCTAGAAATAACATGAGTTGGAAAATTGTGAAACTTTAAATGAGAATGTGTTGCTATCCAGCGAATCTATAATAACAATAAATCTGTAATCAACACTTTTCTGGTAATTTTCTCTTTTCCAAAAATATTATTGGCGTTAACATATATAATTAATCATCCTGAGACCAAAAACAACATATTTTAAAATCTGTGATCTAGCTATACCTATCCCTCTCCACCCCTGACCATGACTCTACTCACGCGCAAGTAAACATGCCCGTACATATAGTATCTTTTCGCTGTAAGAAAAATCCTAATGTAAACAATAGCACGTGACAGAAGTGAGGCTTCAGTGGCCGCTGTTTGGCGCCATAGATTCTCAGTACGTGTTCCCGCCTACTGTTGTACATTCTGTTTCATGGTAAACATTTCCCGTTACTCATCATGTAGGCCTAACCTCACTACTATGTATTCATTTGCTTAGAAAACATTTACTTTATAATTACTGTAATTAAATTATTTTGAACTTAGGTATAAGGTCAATCGCTGCCGGACAAAAGAATTATTCCGTCCAAATCGGAGTCGTCAGAACTATCGTCGGCAGGATTTATGACGAGACGGTCCACAACAGCGTCAGTTATCCCTTCCAGCTGGAACATGCGGTCTGATTGACTTGCTCTGAATAGATAACGTTGGATTCAACTCACTTAACTTATTATATACATTTAAGACTATTTGTTTTTCTCCGTTTTTGAGAGAGTTTCCACTCTTATGATTAATAACCACACACACCGAGGATGCAGAAGCCATACTTCAATACCACAACTAGGAGCTCAAGTGACGCCAGCTTGTTACAAGAACAGACTACCTCGGTATTACTGTTGGTATTCATCCTCGTTCATAGTACATAACAAAATATAAATGTAGCTTTTCTTTTACATAGCGTTTTATATATGAGTAAAGTTATATGTTTCATCGTATTTAGCAACTAGAATTCGATTTTTTATTTTAAAATAATACAAGATTATGGTTTCCCAATACGAACTATATTTTCCTGCGCCATGAGAGTGTTTCGACTGGGAGCCAATCGCAGGTATGACATCAACGTGCTTATGTTTACATTAGAATTTTTCTTACAGCGAAAACAGTTATAGAGAATCAGCAAACTTGTTTCATCGGGCACTAAGTTTCGCTGTCTGCTGATTACATCGATCATTCATTACAGACTAAAAATGCATAAAATAGCTGATTAGTCCAAATCATATCTCATTATTGCCATCGTGTTTTTTTTTAAATAAGTGGAATAAGCTAGAAACGAAAGGACACGCTTCTATATAATGAGAAATTAATTACTATTTACAAGATAATTCCAACCTTTCACTGTGATTTCACTTCAAGTTCTTATTGCCTCCAGCAGGCCTATTTATTTCTATTTATTTTGTTATTTGACGACGCTGTATCAATTACTGTATTATTTAGCGTCGATGGAATGGAGAGAGCGAGCTATTATTTTGCTAGTAGAGGCTGAGGATTCGCCGTAGATTACCTGACATTCGCATTACGGAAAAACTCAACCACGTAATCACCCAAGCGGGAATCGATCCCACGTCCGAGCGCAACTTCGGATCAGCAGAAAAACGCGCTACCGCCTAAGCTACGCCGGTGGCTTGCCAATACAAAAAGGCACGTCGATTTTGGTACAAAACGGGTCGCCCTTTGAACGTACTTCATGTTTTGTATGGGTACATTTTAACGGAAGATAGTAAATTGAAATATCTTACATCATTGATTGATAGATCATAAGAGTATGATTCTGATGTAAATACTAGACTAGAAGAGACTCGTGCAGCAACTCTTAGTCTGAACGGCATCATATGGAGCTGTAGTATGTCCAGAGAAACAAAAACAAGCTCTTCATGGTCACTGTTGAAAGCTTTCTAATTTATGGATGCCAGAGTTGGACACGAGCACACCGTCAGAAGTAGAAGATAGATGCCGCCGGAATGGATTTCTTTAGTCAGACTGTAAAAGTCCATTCGCAATGAAAATTAAACATAACCGTAACATGAACACAGAAATTTGAGGTCAGGTTACTAAGTGGGATCATTCACATAAACATCGACATAAACATTGCCGTTAGATGTTAACATGAAAGTCTGCAAACTCCAAACTTTCATGCTTATGCTTACGTGATTTGCAAACAGTACACAATCGTGGAGCGAAGAAGTATACGACAGAATATGAGGAAATGACGTCGTTGTTATGATTCAATGGTTACCAAGTATCTTTGCGGTTATGTTTATGTTCCCATCGTGAATGTTCTTGATTTTACCGTAACGATTACATTTTTAAGTTAACGCTTACGTTATGTTTAATTTTCATTGTGAATGAGCCTTAAGAGACACGCGTCTGGAATGGACCGTGTGCGAGATGAGTATATTCGGGTCCAAATGGACGTGGAGGAGCTTGTAAATGTAAGTAATCGGGTAGAGACAAGAGCTCTAACGTGGCGTGAACACGTCCAGAGAATGAATGATGGGAGATGGCCTCCAGAGACTGATTTCCTGGTCGATGACGTAAAAAGGGTGAGTCCTGCAGCGCCTGGAGAGGAGAAATCGCCGAGGCAATGGAAATTAGAGGGCAAAAGGGAGGAACAGCAGACTTCGGCATCTCAAAACAGACAACTGCTGACAAGTGGAAAAGCCCGAAAAAAGTAAATTAATGTAAGTAATGACTGATGAGACTGCTAGTGATTTGAAAAAGAAAGACTTATGTCATTTGACGAATTCTTTGTTTGAGTCCTTCGATGTAGTGTTGTAGAGGATGACTCAAGACTTTCCTTTTCAAATATCACACAAGAAGAATTCGCAAGTTGTTAGATTTGGCGACCTTGCAAGCCTTGGAATATCCCCGTGCCTGGAAATGAAGTGATTCGCGGGGGGGGGGAGTCTAAGGCTTCGCTTTAATATTCCAGGTATATGGCTGGTCACTCCATCCTGCTGAAACCAATTGTCCATGGGACTGGATCATTACGACGGACATTCTAATGCTTCCGAAACAAGCGTATTGCAGTCACGAGACTATCGACAATTTTGTACATTCCGCGTCGCCGTTCTTCGCGTGTGAAATAAGTAATGGGAACGTTAAGTGCGAATATTTTACATTTGTCGCAGTCAGTCTGACAACTATGTTTGGCAAATGTCTGATGTAACGTATATAGGAAGTGGTACTATTCTGAGCTGCACTGTCAACATGCTCACAAACTGGACACTATATATCTAGGATACACGCCAAAAACGCTTGCGCCAGCTGTAAGAAGCCTAGATGTCAAACGTACGTTGTGCACCATTCCACTTCTCCATCCTGACTAAATGCTAAACACAACGATTAATCATATACAATTTGTTTTAAATCTTAAACTTAACTATTTGTTGAACTAAATCAATAAACAGTAAACATTAATTTTTATAATTGTTTATTAATTAACGTTTGGCAACATCAGATTAATAATCTATAATTGAAGCAATATCTTTACATGGAAGAACTGTAAGTAACTGTGTAACATTATGGACATACGAAGTAACTGTAATTACTATATATAAGCCATATAATGACATTGTCAAGAATAAATATTAAAATTACAGCATAAAACCCTGAGTTTCATTCATGTACTAGCTATAGCAAGATAAATGTAATTGCAGGTAATTGTCAAAAGGGTAATCTATATTTGTTGTTGACATTTATTAAAATTGTAAATATTAAAACATGAATGAAGCTTATCTTACAATGAAGAATGTATACTATTATTAAGTTATGTTATGTGTTGATATACAGGGTGATATGTATGTAATGTCATTAATTTCTGGGGGTTATTCTTTGAGATATGTGTAACTAAACGAAAAGAAAAACAAACAGTTAGACCGTAGAAAAATAAAATAAAAAAATCCAAAGATATTTACGTATCTTAAAGATACAATTTCCAAAATCAAATCCTTTAAAAAATATAATTTTGCTCGATTTTGCTTCCTTTCCGAGATAAAAATTGTTTTATATTAAACATTTCATAGCCATTGATATAATTCCAAATAAGCTCAGTCAGTGTATTATGATAATATATGAATGAAATAATTTTAGTTTTCTCATTTAAATAATATGCAGACGTGTGATCCGAACAAATGTAACTTTTAGTTCTGAAAAGGAATTTTAAAAAGTAACATTTGTTCAGATCAAATTTATCCATATTTAAAGGACGAAACTAAAATTCTTTCAATAATTTATCATCATAATACAGTGCTCTCTTAAATTTATTGAGCATATTGGGAATCAAATGAATGGCTTTCCCAAAACATGCTTCGAAATTAGTATTTAGTATTAGTATTTATTTATTTAACCTGGTAGAGATAAGGCCGTCAGGCCTTCTCTGCCCCTCTACCAGGGGATTACAACTATAATATGAACAATAAAATTACAATTAACATTAAATTTACAATTACAATTACAATAAAAATTGAAGTACGACAAGATTACCTGATTAATGAAAGCTACGCATTTTATCATAGAAGTTAAGAACAAAGAATATTTTTGTATTTACTGAATTACAAATTAAACCTACAATAACAAAAATCTATAGTAATGAAATTACCGGATATTGAAATATTTTGTGATAGATTAAGAGAACTATTTACAAGAAACCATGTCTGAACGAGTCTCAATTACTGGCCAAGTGCCTAGTAAGTTTGCGTTTGAATTCAATTTTATTTCGACAGTCCCTGATGCTAGCAGGTAACGAATTCCAGAGTCTTGGCAGGGCTATTGTGAAAGAGGATGAGTATGAGGAGGTGCGATGGGATGGTACTGTTAGTATTGTTTCATGGCGAGAGCGTGTATTCAGATTGTGGTGGGAAGAAAGGTAAGTGAAGCGAGACGACAGGTACGAAGGAATACAAGAGTTCAAGATTTCGAAGAGAAGGAGAAGTGAATGTAAATTTCTTTTCTTATCTAGTTTAAGCCAACCTATTGTTTCCAGGGATGGGGTAATATGATCATATTTACGAACATTGCTTACAAAACGTACACACAAGTTATGAGCACGTTGAAGTTTCGTTTTGTTGTCGCTGGAGAGGTCAGTCAGTAAAATGTCAGCATAGTCAAAATAGGGAAATACAAGCGTCTGCACAAGGGAAATGTTTAATGTAAAACAAATTTTATCTCATAAAGGACGCAAAAACGAGCAAAATTATATGATACTTTTTAGTTTAAAATATCTCAAAGAATAACCCCCTGAAATTAATGACACTACTTACTTTTCACCCAATATGTTTCTGCTGTCATGCACTGTAATTATGGACGTAATATACTGATTTATTAAATAGACATGATTTGTGTTGTAATTTTAATATATTTTATAGTTCACAATGTAATCAAAAGAGCTCAGAATTTTAGGTGTTAAAAGTTAAGAATGACACTGAGTGTAGAGGAATAGATGTGGTGCCCGTGAGGAGGGTTTTAAGCCTAGTTCACAGGAATCCGATATGTAATAATGAACAACATAGTCACATGGACTGTGTAATGTGTCTTGTAAACCGTACGCTAATTTGTAAGTGGTAGTTAAGAGGATTAGAGACCTTTAACATTACCAAAAGGAAAATACTGAATGACAAGAATGATGTGTCAAAGAAATGGGGGCTTGGCTTCTGTTTTATAAACTATACTGAGGAACAATATTAACTTTTAGCACTTAAAATTCCGGACTCTAGAATTATGTCGTTTATATATTGTGATAATATTAACTTACTATCTCCATAATGTTACACAGTTATATATTCTTCTTCTTCTTCTTTTTCTTCTTCTTATCTTCAAGTATTTAAGCTTATCGCCTGTTACGCCTCTATTTGCTGGTCTATCCAGCGTTTCCTTGGACGGCCTGAACTTCTTCCCTTTGGTTATATATACTTATCACCATGTAATAGATGTTGCTTCTACGTATTAATCTGATTACGCAAAAAAGGCTAAAACGTTAATTAATAAATATTTATAGCAATAAATGTTTTCATTTTATTGGTTTAACTCAGCAAATAGATGAGTTTCAGACTGAAAACAAATTGTATATTATGATTAATTAATATAACTTAACGGAACATTAAACATGAATTGTAAAATGAACACAGCGATTATTGTTTCAGTCGAATCCAGCCGAGCTTAGCCGGAAAAAGCCGAAGTTTAAAATCTCCCGTTTCTTGGTCCACCTTCTATATGTCCTTATTTAGGTCACAATAAGTGATTTCATTTATACTCTTACACGTCTTTTGAAGAACGGTTAAAACAAATAGCGTATAAACGGTAATATTTTTCGCACTATCCTAAAATTTCAGCAATATTTGGTAAAACTGTATACACAGTGATAGCTGTTGTCTGAACATTGAATATGAAGTTAATTAATCCAAGTAAAAATTCCGGATGGTAGCAATAGACCTATGTCATCAACCATTCTGCCATCCGATAACTAAAGTCAGGCCAAACGCAACTGTCTATTGTCTTCAAAGAATAAATCCCTCATATTCAGTTAATTTGTAATTTGCTATCGAGGCCTTAACAATGCCTGCATTAATTGTGAAATTTAATTAGCACTCATATAGGGTAGGTATAATACTTAATTACTGATGTCAACTCTTGGTTAGCCTTACTAATTGAAATGCATTGTTGCTATGATTGGATACGTTTTTAATTGACTCTGGGAATTCGTATTGAGTGTTTGTGTAGCAAATTTGACCTAGAAGGAAGAAAAAAAAAAATTAAAAAATGCACTTCGTTCTTAAGTTACAATTCATTACATCTCATCATCATAACACACAGTGTTTCATCCAAACTTTCTAAAAATTTCAACCCACTGCTGTTTGGAAACGGAAAATGGGAGTAATTATGAATTTTATTTACCACTCAGTACCCATATTATGTATGAATACTATGATGATGTAATTGAAATATTGCACAAGTTTCAAAGTGTTTGTACATAGATTCCTAATAAATAAGGCTAGACATGATACAAATATTATCTTCTTCTTCTTCTTCTTCTTCCCTTCAAGTATTAGGCCAAATGGCCTGTTACGATCTCACAGTTGAATTTTCAATCCAGCGCTTCTTTGGACGACCGAGAGATCTCTTCCCGTTTGGACGATAGTGGAGCATGACTTTTGGGATTCTGTCTCTATGCATGCGATGCAGATGATTTATCCAGTTCTGATAATGTTTTACGTGATTAATTACAGGTTCTAGTTGTAATTCTTCCATTACATCTTCATTGCGTTTGTGATCCCATTTCGTATATCCCGCTGTATATCCCATAAATTTCATTTCATTAGCCGTTATTCTGCTTTCGTCTTTCTTCCTCAATGTCCATGCCTCACTGCCGTAACAAAGTACAGGTATTGTCGGACCATCGGATCTGTGCCCCTTCAGCGCTGTTGTCGTTCTTGGAAAAGTTAACGCCTGTTCTCACTCCATTCCACCCGCTTTCCTCCCACCACGTTAAACAGCAGGCCACGAACCTTGCCGAATAGGGATGTTGCCAAACTTCCGTCAAACGGTGTCATGAATAACTGGTCCTCCATGTTACAATATTATTTCTTTCAATCAAAATACATCTTGTATTTCTACATTTTTTAAACCCAAATCCCATGTCTCGAATCACTTTCCGTAGTTCTTCTCCCCAACCTTGGAAATTATTACTTCTCTCGAAGGCTTCAGTAATTTCTTCAATGTTGAAACTTCTTTCTGAACGGTATAAAATTCTTGTATTTTTCTTCTTAAAATACATCGGTTCATATCATCTACAATAATTAAAAGTTCCCTTGGTCTGTTCTTCTCTGGTAATTATAGCTTTTCCCGGGTTCGAATCCCGGTCGGGGCAAGTTACCTGGTTGAGGTTTTTTCCGGGGTTTTCCCCTAAACCCAATACGAGCAAATGCTGGGTAACTTTCGGTGTTAGACCCCGGACTCATTTCACCGGCATTATCACCTTCATATCATTCAGACGCTAAATAACCTAGATGTTGATACAGCGTCGTAAAATAACCCAATAAAATAAATAAATTACAGCTTTTCACCTCTTGCACAGACTTCCTCTCTCCTGATTTTCTTTATTAGGAGTTCTGACCTGTCTACATAAATTACATAAAATGTTGTATTATTAGTATTAGTTAAGTAAGTAATTTTAATACATAATCAATTGAAATAAAATAAGCCTCACCTATGATATCAGTTGCTCTTTTCGTTGCCTGATTTATATGAAACAGATATTGACCTGTTTGTTTCTCTTCATCGCAAAATGCTATTACGTACTTGCTTAATAATATTTATTTCGCCACTCCGTGCTACAGTATTCATGTTGAGTTGACAACACTGGACTGCAAGTGCAAATATTGCACACTGTCCCGCAAGAAGGCCAAAATTGTGAGTAGTGGGGGACAGAAAGGGAGAGAGATAGAAAAGAGAGAGATAGGAATGCAAGGAAGGAAATGAATTACCGAGACTGAGAAGGAATTAAGATTCAGTTCGGATATCTTACGGAGGCACAGATCCGATGGTCCGACTATATCGTCTTGTAAAGGCGAATTCGAGTATGCCTTTGTACTAGTGAAGGTTTCATAATGGTGTTAATTATTCCCATTGTTTTTGGTGTATTTAGAAATTTTCTGTGAAATGTCTACATCATCGAAAAAAGATAATGTGTATCCGAGATATGTAAAATAATTTATACTTTCTAATATTTTTTAATCTAAACATATTTTGTTAGGCACAGGGTATTTTCCGCAGGAGGCCATAATTTTAGTTTTTTCTTTATTGATTTTCATATCATATTTAATTCCAATTTTGTTAAAATTAAAAATTGAACGTTTGTAATTCATCTTCTGAGGATACCACCAGAGCTAAATCGTCTGCAGAAAGTAATGAATCTAGTTGTAAATGTCTATTGAGTTGTATTATTATTATTATTATTATTATTATTAATATTATTATTTATTATCATTATTGTGACAATGACCTATCTGGGATCGATCCACACTCTAGTAACTTGAAAGTAAAACTCTGTGTTAAAGCGACACAGAAAGCAAAGTTTTCTGCATTAATCTACTAAAACAATTTAGGCTAAGTGTTCGTATTAGAGTCAGTACTTTCCCCCTCTTCCCTATTTCTTCGTCGAAAAGTTTTTTGGTTGTAGAAAGCTTCCATCTCCATAATATCGCCATTTTCTGCAATATCCATACACTAGGCTCAGGGGTAGGAAGTGAACGGGGATGCTCTACACTCCTCATGTCATCGAATCCCCCTTCACCGCCCTCCCCCTCACAGGCTCTAGAAACTCTCGTCGACTGCAGCATCCATTAAAACCTCTGCTCTTCATGTGTCAGCTGTTTGGGAAGATGGCTAATGTTGAAAAAGCTGTCTGATGGGGAATTGACGTAGAACTGCCTCTGGACCAAATGCGGAACTTGTGTTCCAACACAAAAATAGTTTTAACAGTTTCCACCGGAATTGGATTTTCAAAGATCATCCCTATTGGGTTTGGGAAGAAAACGCATTATCTCACAAATTCAATTACCTCTATACTGTGAGATTGGCAGTTGTTAATTAATTGCATTCGCTCCTAATTCTACTACACATATTGCGGTCGCTTAGTTCTAGTCTCAGCTTGAAGCGTTTGGAATTTTTGTGGACGACTTGGCACTTGTAATTATAATTTGCTATTATTTATATGTTTACGATACTCCAGAAAAAATGCATGAAACCATTCTTCTCCCCTCGTTACCCCAACCTTTTTATCATAATATAAGTACATATCAAATGTAGAATGGAAGTTTACAAGTCTCCAGGTATCGATTAAATTCCAGTAGAATTAATACAAGAGGGTGAAAACGCATCATCTAATGAAATTTATAAGCTTATTCTTGCTATTTGGGAAAACAAAATTTTACAAGAACAATGAAAAGAGTGTATACTATTTAAGAAGGGTGAAAGACTACCTGCATTAATTTTCGAGGAATATTACTTTCACTGAAGTCGTAAAAAATTTTGTCCAAACATTTTTTTTAGAAGATGAACTCCATATGTGAATGGAATTATTGAGGATCATTAGTGTGGTTTCAGCGTAATAGATCGAATATTGATCAAGCTTTTATATTCGAAAGATACTGGAGAAAAATGGGAGCATAAGGGCACAGTACATCAGTTATTCAAACACTTCAAGAAGTCATAGGATTCGGTTAAGAAAGAAGTTCATTATAATGTTATTATTGAATTTGTTTTTTTTATTTTGTTTAAGAAATTAGTTCGATTTTATTAAATTTTTTCTCACTGAAACGTACAGCAGAGTCCGTATAGGTCAGTTTCTGTCTGATGCTTTTCTAATTCATTGCGCTCTAAAGCCTTTACTTTTTTAACTTTTCTCTAGAATAAGCCACTAGGAGAATCCAGGAAGACAGAGGGGGTTTGGAATTGATTGGGTTACATCAGTTGCTTGTGTACAAATATGTTAGGAAATAATCCACAAACTATTAGGTAAAACATGGGAATTTTACTTGAAGCAAGTAATGAGATAGCTTTGGAAGTAAATCTCGAAAAACAAAGTACATGATTATATGTCGTGACCAGAACATAGTACGAAATGGAAATATAAAAATAGCAAAATTTATCCTCTGAAGGGATGTAAAAATTCAAATACCTGGGAGCAACAGTAACAAATATAAATTACATCGAGAGGAAATTACACTTAGAATCAATATGGGAAATGTCTATGTTATTGGGCTGGATAGCTTTTAGGGAGTAAAAAGAAATTCGCTTTCTTTCTTTGTTTTTTTTTAATAAGAATAAAAGAACTGAAGAATTAATGCTATTTCAATAATTTTGCACTTGTATATATGTTTGTGTACTTTTTCAATTTCTTGGTTTAAATATAGGCCTACTGTACACTTAAAGTTCTTTATAAATTACACAAAATAGTCCTTCTGCTTCATCTTCACCTAAAAATTGTTTTAAAGTAATAAAATGTTTGTTAAAATCGTGAATTGCAGAAACCCCACCTCTGGAAAAATAACTAAGGAAGAGAATAGTGAAGTACTTTGTGTGGAGTGTGGCGCAGAAACATGGACATTACGACAAAGTGAAGAGAAGCGACTAGAAGCATTTGAAATGTGGGTATGAAGAAGGATGGATCGTGTGAAGTGGATAGACAGAATAAGAAACGAAGCTGTATTGGAAAAAGTGGATGAAGAAAGAATGATGCTAAAGCTGATCAGAAAGAGAAAGAGGAATTGGTTGGGTCACTTACTGAGAAAAAACTGCCTTCTGAAGGATGCACTGGAAGTAATGTTGAACGCAAGAAGAGTTCGGAGCAGAAGATATCAGATGATAGACGGCATTAAGATATATGGATCATATGAAGAAGAAACAGGAGTGACGCGAACTGGTATTCAGCAAGCTCAGCAGAACAAGACCTCAATGCAAGCGAATGGAAATAGTGGACATCAGATGGGAGCAATTCCGAAGCGGGTGAAAGAACTAAGATCTAATCGAGGCTGACGAGAAGTAGAGTAAAACAACTAGGAGATAGTTCAGGGAGCAGTAATGAAGGAAGAGGAGAAAACAAGGTGAAAAAACAGTATGGCTTAAGGAAATGGTGTGGAGGGGAAATAAATCGTGAGAAAAGAAAACTAATATCTAAAAAGTAGCAATGTGGAAAAGGGAGTAGTGAAAAGTGCAAATAATTAGAGATGTAGAGTGAGGGGGGGAGTTACAGTATTTTTGGTATAATGATGGGTTAGGAGTAAAGTAGAGGAAGAATTGATGAAAGACAAGAAAAGACTAGTGGAAGAATTACAATAATAAATTAAATATAAATAATGTCCCAATTGACTTGTATGGGAGGCGTGTAAAACGGGGAGACGACACTGTATAATAATGATGTGAAGTGCCGCCGCACCGAAAGGTATATTGCTTAAAGACAAATATATACATTCATATATGGATCATATGAGGACACAAAAAGGAAAGCAAAAAATTGGAGAGACTGGAAAAATCTAGGTTTGCAGTGAAAGACCTGTCCTTAGACAGAACACTAGAATGAATGGCAATTTTTATGGAATTTCCTTCAAGGAAGAACATACTACTTTTCTCCAAAATGAAGATTACACCTAGACAAATCAACCAGTACCAATAACTCTTTTTTTTTCGCAATTTTTGGGACAATCTTTGTGCTCTTGGCCATCAATTTATATGTGGAAATATTTTGTATTGATAAAGTCTGTTTTCATTTAAAATTCTATATAGGAGTTGCAATATGATTCATTAGGACGGAACAAGTGATTGTCGCAGATAAACACATGGTAACAGGAGTGAATAGTAATGAGTTCAGGAACCCACATACTGACGTACGAG
This sequence comes from Periplaneta americana, assembly GCF_040183065.1. NCBI lineage: Eukaryota > Metazoa > Arthropoda > Insecta > Blattodea > Blattidae > Periplaneta > Periplaneta americana. The sequence goes on along the minus strand of NC_091127.1, from coordinate 44,822,902 downwards.
GAAGTGTAAAGACGATGGCACAGCAAGGAGAAGACAACAGTAACGTGATCATGCAGCATAAGCGAATTCCTAGTCTCCATACGATGGCAGTAAGGTTAGCGCACTCCAGAAGGAATGCTGACAATAACGGAACAAGAAACACGGGCACTAGAAAAAAGGAGAGTGGTGATAAAAAGAGAAACCAAGAGTCAGGAAGTGATAGGGAAGAAAGTAGTGTAAAGAATAAGGGTGCGAATGTAAGTGAAAGCTTGGGGGGGGGGGGAAATAAAAGAGGAATAGAAGAAGAAATAAATAGAAAGAAAGACAAAGACAGAAATAAGGCAGAGACGAACAGTAAAGAAAGGTCAGAACTTGCGACAGTTGATGATTTAGCAGAGATATTTGATATGTGTAAAAAATAGTGAGGATATGATCCAAAATTGCAAGTAAAGTGAAACTGGAAAAGATCGAGAAGTACAGGGTAGAGAGAAAGTGTATAAGCAGATGTATAGAATAAAATATAAGTATTTATAGGAAGTGAGAATAGTGACAATGGATTAGGTGGAAGCAGAATAATGAGAAAGAGAAAGTGAGCGCAAATAGGAATGAGTGAAAATAGTGAGAAAGGGTTAAGAGAAGTGAACAAGTGACAGCATAAAATTAGTACTAACATTTGGAACAGTAAATGAATAAAAGGTCAAAAAACAAATAGGTCAAGTAATTCAAATAATAATTTATAGAGAAAAATTGAAATTGAGATTTTAGTGAATAGTAGTTAGAGGAAAAGGGGGGTGTGAAAGAAGTATATAATATTAGATATATTAGGATTAATGAACAAATAGAGAATAGAAAATGAAATGTAGGTGAAATACTGAAGGGGAGATTGACCAAGTAACAAAAAAGGTACATAGTGTAATTGGGAGTATCTGTGTAGACGTGTACTGCAAATAATGTGTTATTGTAATAATATGTTAATGGTGGCACCGGATGTGAGGTACACCATTACATGTAAAGAAGTGCTGTGACGAAATATATAATATCATATCAATATTATTCATTGTATTTATCCGTCCTCCAATAGAGACCATGCTTTACAATTTCTGAATAGACAGTATACGGTGTACTTACTTCTGCTCGCGTACAGTGTAACAACTCACGCAAGATTGCATTACACATTACGGCACTTGCTAGCCGACTGGAAGTCGAAGCAGTTTCTCTCAATCTTTTTTTTTTTTTTTTAATTGAACATATATGGACGCATTTTTACAAGTCGCGATACGACATTTATAAATTACGGGGCACTACGGTTCCCCTGTGCATCGAGTTGGAAGATTCCAACCAAAAAGGATCTGTAAAACAGTATTTGTCCCCGTGGGCGGACAGACACTCTGTTTTTAGAGCGTGGGGATCCTCACAAACATTTGCGAACGAAACCTCGACAACTGGCATGAAACTTTGAAGCCTTTCAAATGCAAACACGTAACCTGTGAGCTTCCTTTCCGATTCAATCGACGAATTCATATTATGATTTATGATCGGCGTGGTCAGGGCAGTGTTTTGTGCACTTTAAATGGAGGGGGAAGGTCTGGTCTCTACTGGATACAGATTTCTGTCGAATTCGTTACATCTCCACGATAATATTACTTCGCATCCAGGTGAATTAAAAAAATCACGAAAATGACACAATTTTTGTCACTGTCGGTTTATGTAAAAAAAAATTCAGAATTTAACATGTTAGCAATGACGTTCCTGTTTTTATTTGTTTACTGTAACTGCAATTTATAAGATAATACGTGAAATGGACGTGAGGTAGCGCAAAGGTTAATACGTTGTCCTGCAAGTAAGAAGGTTGCAGGTTCATTCCCGAAACTGTAATGGATTTTTTCAACAATACTAAAGGGGGAAATTGTACTTTGTGCTCACCTTCTCCAAAATTTATATTTTAAACAAAATAAAATTAAATTATGGTTTATTTAACGACGCTCGCAACTGCAGAGGTTATATCAGCATCGCCGGTGTGCCGGAATTTTATCCAGCAGGAGTTCTTTTAAATACCAGTAAATCTACTGACATGAGCTTGTCGCATTTAAACACACTTAAATGCCATCGACCTGGGCCGGAATCGAAGCTGCAACCTCGAGCACAGATTTATACCGACTACGCTATCGAGGCCGACTATTTTAAATATGTAATTGATATATTAAAAATATGAAAATATTATATACTGTCAGTTATGACTCCTATTATCTATTTTATTGCGTTGGTTGTTTAATGGTTTTCACCGACTATTATAATTTTACTACGTCATACTACTTTAGACCAATAAAACGGTATGGAAGGACGTCTTTCAACCAATTATGGCTGCTTATCGCACAATTTTATCACTTCCCTAGCATTTATTTGTCTTTACCACTTCCCTAGTATTTGTTTCTTTGTCAACATGGCAAACTGTAAATTCTTTACGGTAAGTACTATAAAACATGCTTTACGATCGTCATTTCTTTCTCGCTTAGATAGTCGATTGAAAATAGCTGCTCCGTTCAAACGTTTTGGTAAAGGAAACATTAGTGAAATAGAATTTTAGTAAATCAATTAACATATATTTTATTGTATTAGAGTAGGCCTACTTTATTTCTTACAATCTTTATAAACTTTCACTGTTTTCATCACTTTCCTAACATTTGTTTCTTTGTTTAACAACATTTCACACTGCAAATTCTTTACGGCAGTATAAAATATGCTTCGTTTCCCGCAAAGACAGTCGACTGCAAATGGCGGCTCCGTTCAAACTTTTTGGTGAAGCTAACATTAGTGAAATGTAATTTTAGCAAGTGAATTAATATCTATTTTATTGTATTATAGTACTTTATTTCTTCTAATATTTATGTACTTTCTTATAATCATGTAATAGTCAATTAAATTACACACGAGTTTTGATTTTCTCTAGATACATCAAAACCTCTAGTGAAATTACTGTTGATACTTTTATTAAAATACGAAAATATGCCTAAGTAGACAAAAAATATTTCCCCTTGTTGAAGTAACTGTTAAAAAATATACAATGGCATTTCAATTTTTCTCTTTTATTGTATTACTAAAGGTAGGAATTTATGCCACAACATGAAGATAATAAATTAGCTGTGCTTAGACTGTCGTTACGTCATTCTTGGCGTTTAGCCTGAGGTATGGCCAGGTTACAACTGAAATGTTTTGTATCGCAGAATTGAATGGGGATACGTTTCTCGTGCGTACAACGAACACTCTATGTATACCTAACCTTGTAGTCTGTGTGGGTAAATTCCTATCTTTATATATTACATACTATTTGCTAATTAAAAATGTTGAAAAGTGTTCAAAATTAAGTATTTTTGTAGTAAAACTGTAGTCTGTTCGGTATGTGAGGATGGGTGTGAAGAAAATGATGCGTAACATTTTCCAGACTGTTACATTGAAGTAGATGTTATAAAATATAGCCTACAATGACATTTCGATTTTTCTCTTTTATTATACCAGTAATACATACTATTTGCTGATAACAAATATAAAAAAAATGTTCAAAATTAAACATTTTTGTAGTTGTCTCCGTTGGTACAGCAGGTATTTAAAATACCTTGGTATTGCTGGGGTTAATCCTTATTGCCGCACTATGGAATGGAATTTAGGGAGGGATATACTATGGCCCAGCACTGCTATCTGTTATGATCTATTGAGCAGTCGGTCTGAGTAGTCGGCATAGCATTGGCCTTCTATGCTCGAGGTTGCGGGTTCGATCCAGGCCCAGTTCGATGGCATTTAAATGTGCTTAAATGCGACAGGCTCATGTCAGTAGATATACTGGCATGTAAAAGAACTCTAAAAGAACTCCTGTGGGACAAAATTCCGGGATACCGGCGGCGTTCATATAACCTCGGCAGTTGCGAGAGTCGTTAAATAACCTATTTTTTCTTTTGGGCAGACCCTCAAGCTAGGCGCATTCCCAAAACCACACCGATTGACTACACTAAGATCCGCTGAGTATCCAGGTGTCGAGCAGGTATACAGCGTATTCCGAATCTCACCGGTCCGGTGGGATCAATGACGTCACGTTGCAACGAAAATAAGGAACAAAACTGCTGGAAGAATCAATGCTGTCATGGCGACCGTGTAAGTGGTTATCTGTGCTACGCTAGCAAAATTTTGCGAAATTTTCGTACTGCCATCTCGTTCAAAGAAAAGAGATCATAAACAACTTATTTCTTGAACCAGTAGTAATAACTGGTCCGTTGACATGTTCGCTCATAAGCCATTAACATATTGTTTTTACGTTGTGCTCATTACAAACAATACAGCAGAACTAAAGCAGAACACACCGCCATGACACAACAGTGCACGATGTCATTCGTCTGCTAATTCCCGCCCTATACAAGAACCAATCAAATTCACTGATGGCGGCTGATGGAGACTGCCACCACCTCTGCAAGTTGATGGCACCGGTGCGGCACCGGTGGAGCATCAATGACGTCATCGGTGGAATTCGGAACACCGTGATGCCATCGGATTGCTCACCGGTGAGATTCGGAATACGCTCAATCTCTCCTCGTCCATAGGCCAGCCTGCTTCATGTGTCACCAGCCAGTGATCGGGGAATAATGGAGAAATGGTGACGGAATGATGAAGATGTCTAATGTGGGGAAAACGGGAGAACTTCGAGAAAAACCCAAACTGCGACCTTGTCCGCCACAAGTGTCACTGCGGATTTTTTTCCGAAAAATCCCAGACCTGACCGGAACTAGAACCCGGGCCGCCTACGTGACAGGCCGGAAGTCTGACAACTCAGCTACCGCAGGGGTTTCCTCACTATGACTCCGCGATTTACTCGATATCTAACAGAAATGAATGCCAGAGGCATTTCCTTGTGAATGAAGGTAGAAAGCTTATAGAACTGACATTCGTGCTGCCGATTGTCTATAAAAGATAGGAACCTTAACTTCACATTATCCTGTGGATCCCAATGCAATGTTCTATAATAAGGATTACTTGTAGTGTTTTTTTGTATCGCTGTTTTACCCCTGATTGAGTGTTAGAGAAGGCTGCATAGCTATAACTCTGCCAGATTGAATAAATTTACTTTACATCAGCGGTGACCAAAACTCGAGCTGCAGTGATTACATGCGACAGACAACCTATGAAGTAAGGAGACGGAGGAAAGGTACTTGGCATGAAAACTACAACCAGTGTCGGTTCCTGTACTAACATGTTGATCCACCCCGCGGATAAAAATCTCAAGATTTGCTGTATCAGTAATGTCACTGCTGTCATCAAGAGCCAGTGAATAATATACGATTTTTCTTGCTCCTTTTTAACCTTCTTCTTGAAAATAATCAGGAATTTTCTAAATTCTTCTCTCGATACTTGGTCGAGAAATACGCAGTCTTTCGAAATTAAAATCTTTTTATGGACAAGTTATTTAAGCTATTTTAATTATTACTCTTTTGAGATATTCTGTTCTATTAAAAGGTTTTAGAGCACGAGATATCTCAAACCCCTTTAGGTAGCTGACTTCCTTACATTTATTTATCTCATCTTTCTCGTCCTGGCTATGATTTAAGACATGTCAATTCCTGGCAATTAACAGTTCGTTGGCACATAATATTCAGTTTTTCTACAATATTATTATTAAATGGATAACTAATAAATAATTACCCTCATCTAAAAATTAAGAAATTAAAATTGAGATAAAACCTAATAATTTTATCCTTGTAGGGAGAAGATCTAAAAATATCAATAATCATGCACGTACAGAAGAATTATAGAAACACATACTTAGTGGTCAGTAGTAATAATAGTAGTAGTAGTAGTAATAATAATAATAATAATAATAATAATAATAATAATAATAATAATACATTATTCAGCGTGGTAATTAATGTTTCTATATACTCCTAATTGAACCGTTCAGCAAAGTAAATATATTACATTTTGTCCGAAAGAACAACGAAAAAATTCTCCTTCTCATTCTTTACAAAACCACCTCTTACTGCTTGTAGAGACAGAGTTTGTAGAGCGACATGATACCGCCACTGTTTTCCTTCAGTACGTTATGAAACACACAGGAATGTACAGGAAACTCCTCGTACCCGTTTGAATTCTGTGATTACACGATGTAATCACAACACCTGCTTTGGTCACCACTACTTTACATGTATGAAATTTTATAGGTTTGCCTAACAATCACATAAGAAGTATCATCTTACTTTGTAATGTAGGGTACGTTGAACATGAATAAATAATGTGTCCAATACTGTAGGTTCTACATACTAGATAACACTGCATGGTTGTTTCTTGCACTACTGAGAACTTACAAGGCGCTAGACGCATTTCCAACACATATCGTCTGACTACACTAAGATTCCCTGCGTATCCAGATTTCGATCAAGTCTCCTGCAGACGGAATTATATAGACTCTAATATGGGGAAATGAGAGAACCTCGAGAAACTTAAACTGCGACCTCGTCCTCCATAATGTCACATGAAAAATCCCAGGCCAGATCGGGAAAAGCATCTGGTCCATCTGCGTGACTCATTCACAGCAGGGATGTAGGATGTAGCTTACGAGTAAGAAAGACATTTGAATAGGCTGCAAAATTTAACTTAAAATTTCGATACTACTATAAAACAGGTAATAATCTTGTGTACAAGTGTACTTTCCAACAAAATTTTTTAAGTGCTTGTCCTCAACTTTATTGAATGTTGGTCTGAACCTTAATTTAATATACATTTGTACTAATTCGTCACCTGGCACTGAATTACTAGTTGACGGTAGATCGTCAAACTCACTTCTTTCTGTGAGTTTCAAATGGTATATCGTCATTGTTCCTGCAATAACTCCTCTATTATATATTTATTGATTTTCAGATTTTTGCTCTATTAAATAAATTAAATAGTGATACAGCAAATAATAAAATCTCCTATATGTAATTATATTTCTTTCCTTCGAAAATTTAAGAATTCACAGTCTCCTAAGTACTACTGCCATAGAATGAATAATGTGTTTTTCTTCCTACTGAACAATTTTGTATTTTGCACATAGGAGTTATTACAGGAACAACGACGATATATGTTTTTTTTTAATTACGATGCTGCTGTAAATACCATCTTCTAGAACAGATTATGTCAGTCTTACATAAATTACACACAATTATGTTGCCACTTACACAGATATACTATCTTCCGAATTCCCCTACTTCTGTACTATCGCATTGTCTTAGGCAGCTTTATTGCAACTAATAGTGCACAATATCATAAACAACTGCTAAACTGAAGCGTACTGTATTCGTTTAGGAGTAAGGAATTTGTTTTAGAGTGATCCTGTAGTGCGCGTTACTTGTGTTTATGAGCAGAGTGTCTACTGAAGTACATGTGACGTAATGCATGCCACGTGCACACTTATACCCATTCCAATTTTGTTGGACCAAGAAAACGATTTTTAGTTATAAGTAATAACTGCTATATTACAGTAAATGTTATGTTTTTGTACTAAATAAATGTAAATGTATTAACAAAAATATTCATTTTCTGAGTTTCAAATATTTAGTACTTAAATTCTTATTTATACAGGTATTCAAGTGGTTAAAATAAAAAATTGCAGTCCATAACAACTGAAATAACAAATAGGCTACATTTCGAATGCTTCTGACTCACTATTTTACGCACATGAGCACAGGAATGATTCGAACGCCATTCATGTAGTACTGCATAGTTATCATTGAATCAGGATCATGATTGTGATGGTGATGATCAGGACTTGATATTTATGGAGATCGCGAAAATCACGACATATTAGATATACAGAGTGTCCGGGAAAGACCTGACGAAAAATAAATAACTATATCTCTGAAACTATTTCATTTATTGTCGTGAAGTTTTCACACTTACAAAGAGAAACACAATAAGTTTTGATGTACCTCTATATGAGCACCATTTTTGACCAGGGCTATGTTCAGGCGATACTCAATCTCCTGCCACACATACGAAAGCATATCCGGTGTGACTAGTCTTATTGCTTCGTAGATTCGGCCACGTAACTCACGTCCTTCACAAACCCCACAGAAAGAAATCCAGTGGGGTCATGTACGGCGACCGTGATGGCCATGGTGTAGGTCCGCCTCTTCCAATTCAACGGTCAGGAAACGTGTCATCGAGGAAAACGCGCACAGGGTTAGCATAGTATGGGGGGCTCCGTCCTGTTGAAACACGGTTTCTGGTGGTAGTTGTGGGACAGCGTAATTTCGCAGCATATCCAGGTATGTGTTACCTGTTACTGTGAGCTCTTGTCCGTTTGGAAACGACGTTGTACACGCTTGACTGACTTCAATTCAGCCAGTCACAAAACGCATTCTGCTTTTTCTACTGTGGTAAACATTGTTCGACTGTTCACTTGGTACACGCACAACTTGCATTCCCAGCTCTCAGAGCAAGGCTGACTATATACGCTGCGCAGAACGAGCTTTTTCTTCTTTTCTCCTAGCGCAATTGTTTGCGCGCGCGTGTAACATGCTACTAGGTAACAAAACTTATTGAGTTTCTCTTTCTAACTGTGAAAACATTGAGGTAATAACTGTAACAGTTTCAGATATATAATTACTTCTTTTGCGTCAGGTCTTTCCCGGACACCCTGTACAATAGATTTTTACCCATCTTTATGAATTAAGTGATTCTGATTAATAATATGCGTATAAAACAATTGCAACAAATTGCGAAATAGAGTTCTAATAGCCAAATATGAACACATTCGCGAATTATTACTATTGCGTCGTTTTATAGCGAATTTCATATTCTGAGTTTTTTTTCGGATTTTTTTCACTTGAATTTGTTATATACCCAAGTAGGCTACATTACATGGTATTCCAGGTGTTCTGATTACATTAGTGAACTCAAAAGACCGAGAATTCAAAATTTCACTAACAATTTGAAAGTGTTAATTTGAGAGCTGCAATTTTTTTTTTCGTTTTTAATGAATGTGTGTTAAATACAGTCTCAATCCAACAAATAGACCTATTGTCTATTGGCCATACTGCACCTTTACCAGAATCCAACGAACTTTTAGTGTTAATTATTTGAAAAATAATATTCATAATGAGATAATACTCCAATTCCAAAATAATTGTATTTTCCAAAATTTCCATTAACTTCCGACAAGAGTACAAATCAATCTCCAACAAGTGTCCATCAAGTCGTAGATTACTTGCTGAACAACTTTTATTATATAAAATATTCAATGGTCTATTGGATAATAGCGAAATATTATCACAAATCCAGATTAACGCTGGAACATCACATTTAAGAAATCGTCAATTGTTATATTATAAAATACCAAACACTTCATCACATAAAAATTCACCAGTGTTAAAAATGTGTTCAAATTTCAATGAAATATGTAAAACATGGGATCTACATTTCTGCATTTCATACATGGAATACAAACATTTTCTTATTAATATACTAAAGGTAGTTGATTTTATATAATATTGCGATTTGTTACGCTGTAATTTGCCAATTATAGCTACATTTCACATTTTTGGCCATGATATCTATATTTAACTATTTTTCATATATTTTATTTTGTATTTTTCATTTATATCTATATCTGTATCTCTTATTTAGGTAGTATCTATTTGTCTGTTCTTTTTTTTTTCTTTCCTTTTCTCATTTTCCATTTTAATTTGTATTTACACTTGTATCTGTTTCATCTCTTCTTTTATTTTTTTCATGTTATCTATGTTTTTTTTTGTAAACGAATATCTGTACTGTCTATTGTAATTGGGAGTTTGTCCTCTTATAGGCATAAATAAATAAATAAAAAATCTAAGCCCATACCAATATTAAAAAACACAAATGATAAAAATTAATCTTCATAAGTGCCTGCCCTTGGTGATGATGATGATGATTATGATTATGATGATGATAATTATGATGATTACATGATGATGAAAAAGATCAACTTAGAGTAAATAAATGGAATTTTGCAAAGGAGTGTATGTACTTCTTGAAAATCTCTCAAACAATGAAGTGGGAGTTTACTGTGATTTAACCTCCATCTCCGGAGAGTTGAAAGCCAAAGCCATAACCCTTGTGCAGGGTTTATGCCAGTAACAAAATCAGGATCATAGTACATATTTTGATGTTCAAGATTAATTAAAGCCTACCCTGCAAACTGATCTTGTGTCCTGACGAGTAAACATTACAACTTGAAGCTTAACACATGCTCCTAAACCTCTGAAATAAAGTTCCAAATGGTATACAAGCAGAGAGATAATTACAGAGTTGGGTGCCCTCATCAACCGCATCCCGTTCTTCAACTATGACACTGCAGGAAATTCTCAACAGTTCATTTATCACAATTAAAGTCAAACCAAATTAATTTATGCTGCAAACCCACGCACTCCAATTGCTTTGCACTCAACACTCAAGCGTTCAGCTATGCAGCGTTATACATTGCTTCATATTTTCATTTCTGAAGTATCCGGTATGCAAATATCCCTTTATACACTATGACCAAAGAGAAACATTTTGAGTTATAAATTATGCACAATCGCTTTCGAATCCCGATTGGAAATTATTATTTATTCTCTTTCTATACGGACTGAGTTCCTCTTTTCTGTGTTTATCCTATATATTAGGCCCTGCTCGTATTTTAGGCGGTAAAAATGTATCATTCTGATCATATTACAAGGGAATTTCGATACTTGTGAATGTGTAACGTTGATTAATATTTTTTTCTCAGAAAAAAGAGGGAAAAATCAAGAGATCTTTAGTGGACAAGGTAGTTGTGGAGCAGCCATACTATTATGTATTTCGGTTTCCTTCAACATTATGTTCGAACAGGAATTTTTATCTTCATATCGTCATTTAAGAAATAATAATAATAATAATAATAATAATAATAATAATAATAATAATAATAATAATAATAATATCACAGAAATTTTACTTGAAGTAAAGAGGTAGGTTTCGAACTAAATCCCGAAAAGATAAAGTATATGATTATGTCTCGTTACCAGAACATATTACGAAATGGAAATTTAATATAACAATTGGAAATTTCTCCTTTGAAGAGACGGAAAAATTTAAATACCTTGGAGCAACAGTAACAAATATAAATGATACTCGGGGGAAATTAAACGCAGAATAAATGTGGGAAATGCCGGTTATTATTCGGTTGAGAAGCTTTTATCATCCACTCTACTCTAAAAATGTTGAAAGTTAGACTATTTATGAAACAGTTATATTACCGGTTATTCTGTATGATTGTGAAACATGGACTCTGACTTTGGGAGAGGAACAGAGATTAAGAGTGTTTGAGAATAAGGTGCTTAGGAAAATATTTGGGGCTAAGAGGGATGAAGTTAATCAACACACAATTGCACGCATTGTATTCTTCACCTGAAATAATTTCTCTACCTACCCTATATATCCATTCTACCCCTCCATCCACCAACTTTCTACCTCCCTTTTAATCCAATTGTCTTGATATCTGTTTTCCAATTATTCAACCAATCAATCAACAAGTCAATCAATCAATCAATCAATCAATCAACCCATACGTGGTAGTAGCACAGTCTACTATATACAGTCACGAAGCTTGGAGTGATTTTTTACATTTCTCACGATAGTTGCTAGCCGCTTGGAGCGCTGTAAGTACTAGGAACAATAGACTGTGTCACTGCCATCGTGATCTCATACAGGCCGTAAGGCAGACCATGTGACTCGCTTAACCCGATCACGAAGGGCGGCGTTTCAACCATATAAATTAATTGGAATGCATATATTTCTCTAAAATGTAGTGTAATTGCATTAATAAAATTTAAAACAATGATTAGGAGACACTTCGGACATAATTCTTAGCGAGTTAAGATGTAATATTATTTTTTGGTGTGAAAATTACGTTGTTCGTATGTGTAATACCTGCCTTTATTTCGATTAAACATTAATTTATCCACGATTCAATAATTTTCAGTTGCACCGCACGAATATTTAGATATGTTGAAATTATAGGTTAGTTTATTGTACCAGTTGCCATTTCTGTCAAATTTTAGTGGTCTCCAATACCCTGCCACTACATACTCGTATGTATGTTATGTCATATGGAAAGTATAGGTTATGTTTACTATATTTAACTTATATTCCTATATTCGCAATTATACATTATAATTAAACATAATGTCATGTATGACACCCGTCATATTCTATTTGTCTGTATTTTAATACTACAATTGAGTACGTACTGAATTATTGTATTTATCTACTACCTAATAGACGAAGTAACACAATCGTACGTACACTAATTTCATAGGAGTGGTATGGTAATTTTTCTGTCTACAATTAAGGAAGGTAGATGTGATAAATTAAAATCACAATATAAATTCGTTTTTATTGAACCTCAAAATAGCTTCCATTCTAAACTAAAAATGTTGATGCGAACAGATTATGTTAACACGTAAAATTCTCTTCACATTAAAATAACACAGTTTTGTAATTATTTCTGCAACATATTATGCAACAAGAAGTAAACGGAACTTATGGACACATTACACTAAATAAAACTTAGAAATGATGCGAAATAAAGTTATAATTTAATATTTCACTGAGCTACATACACTGAAATGGAAAATCCGAACATACATTACGGCCTGGTCTAGATCGAAAAGGCATTGACTGTGCCGTATTTCGCTTTGTTGTGAAAAGTTGTGTAAACTGTGAAATGTTCGTTATCGGTTGTAATAACTGTAAATGGCTAAAATATAATAATTATTTGAATAATAATGTGGGACAAGGAGACGTTTGTGGTACTATAAATATTGTAAGAAAAAGAGGTCAGATTTATCCTTCTTCCGAAAAATCAAGGATGGCGAGTTTACAAAAAAAATATATATACTTTATGAAAATAATATGTAACCCTTATGTATTTCACATTTCAATAGTGGAAGGAAGGTGTTAATTTTTTTAAAAGAATACGATATCGAAAGTGAAATACATTTAATTGTCTGCTGGGGAAAGGGTCTGTGATGAGGCGATAGTAGCGATCCTGGTGGTTAGCAACTATCTATGGATGCATATTTCAACTGTCTATGTTTGCATATTCATTAAGTATTGAGCTTCGTGACTGTATATATTAGACTGTGGTAGTAGTTCATACCAATAGCGAGCTTTACTTCAAGCACATTCCTTGGCTTCGCTGACAATAGCCTATACCGGATAGATGCACCGCGGTGCTGTCTTGGCAAGAGGCAAAATCGAGCCAACTCTCCATCGCTGACAATACAGGACATGACTTTGACAACAGACATCACGCTGTATGCGAAATTCTAACCTGTAAGCGAGGCCTGCAAGATGGATATAAGCCGCACACCTTATTTGTGCACACCTCGGTCAGAATCAAGGGAAGTTAGCCATAATATATGTGAATGTGCCCACAGCAACATTATTCGTCATTTAAAAGCCAGAACTAACTTGCTCTGTATCCCTACAGTACAAATATATACGAGTGGATGCTTCAGCCCATAAAACTAACACGAGACAAAGTAGCGAAAACACACGTAAATTCCCTTCTGTAAAAGTTGATGAACAGCAGTTGAAATTGGAATCAGAGAGCCCTGATCCTGCTGGTGTTTTTTTTTCGCCTCGTTTAGTTTTGAGGTTAAACCGGCATTGCCTGCGGCCTATACCTCTCTGTCTGCCGTGGGCAGTGGATACGCTTAACGCAAATATTTCTTCTGATTTCATTAGTCTGTAATTAATTACGTAATTAATTTGCTTTGATTGCAGATTTTTCTGATGCAGAATAGATTTGAATCGAGAGTGGCAATTGTGAACTTGTGAACCTGTGATTGTACCACAGTCTACTATATACAGTCGCGAAGCTTGAGGTGTTTTTTTGCAAATCTCGTGATAAAGCGCTCCAAGCGGTTAGCAACTAGAAACAATAGACTGTCCATGGTCGACTTTGGACTGTGTCGTATTTCTGTCGAGTGCTAGCTCGTTGCGTATTTCACATCGATGCTTGTGAAATGTTCGTTATTGGTTGTAATGAAAATGTTAATGGCTAAAATATAATAATTGGAATAATAATATGGGACAAGGAGGAGACGTTTGTAGTGCTATAAACTGCAGCAACAGTAAGAGAAAGAGGCCAGAGTTATCTTTTTTCCGATTTCCGAAAGATTCAGAAAGGTTCCTGGGTTTCCACAAGAATGCTATGCAGAAACAAAACTGTAAATTTGAAGTTGTTTGTGACTGTTAGAATACATTACATCCTTAAATTGCACAATGAAATGTTTCAGTCTAACCGAAAGGACATTAGATACCGGCTAAAGTTCTGTCACTTAGACTGCTAAATTTCCAGAGAAATAAAGGTTAGGTCTACTTTTTTTCAGAGGATATATTTTTAATTGTAGCTATTAATTTTGTTATTATTTTTATGTGTTATTTTACTAAAGACGTAGAAAAATTACGTTTGTCTTAATGAAATTTATTGATCACGTTTTATTTTCAATTCTGGTGGGATTATTATTGCTTAGGCCTACTTTTTTCTTCAAAGGATATGTTTTTAATTATAGCTGTTAATTTTGTTATTTTTATTTGTTGCTTTACTAGAGACGTAGAAAAAGTCTGTTACAATAAAATTTATTGATCACGTTTTATTTCCAATTCTGGTGTGATTATTATTGCTCAACCTCATCCCACTTTGTTAAGTACGTAAGCCTACACTACAAGTACCGGTACACGTAAGTTACTCCATTAATTCATATTTCCATTATTATTGTAAAGAGAAATGCAAATTAATATTTATTGGTTTCATAGTTAATTATCGCTATAATCTTGAATGAGTGAAGCTATTATAGTAAATTTCAGTTCGTTTTGCACAAACAAAAATTATATTAACTTATTTCTTAGAGGTATCTTCGAGTTTATGGTGGAATTTAATATACTTCATTAAAATGATAAATTAAATTTATGCATTTAATATTTCAATAATGGAAGGAAGGTGTTAATTTTTCCAAAAGAACACGACAACGAAAGTGTAACATATTTTGTCGGCTGCTAGGAGAGATCTGCGATGATGAGGCGATAATAGCGATCCTAGTGGTGGGCAACTACCCATGTTTGCATTTTTACTACATATTGAGCTTCGCGACTGTATATAGTAGACTGTGATTGTACCTAGATATAGGCCTCAGTGCAGCTCTCATTTGTGTGACCAATGGTAGTTTGTACAGCCAGAGCTAGCGTTTTCGGAGCGTGTTCTTCAGTACAAGCACAGCCAGTGAGCCAGTGCAGCTGAGAATGGTACCACCCAAATACACGTCAAGTCAGCAATCTGCCAATCATAGTCATCAGTTTTATAGTCCACACACACTGCGGGAAAGGTAAGATACTCTCACTTCGCGGGTCCTTGTGTACAGTGCCCAGTCAGTGACATCTATTACCAATTCAGCTGAGAGTGGCACCACCTTCTAGACACAAGTCACCTCAGCAATCTGCCAATCACATTGTCAGTTTTTTCGCTTACAGACTGCGGCAAGTATAAGATAATCGCTCTTAACGTTCCCAATACTTATTTCACTCGCCAAAAACGATGGCTTTGGTTATAGCCGCTCTTACTTTCTCGAGCGGGAAGATTTCTGTCCAGAAGTTCAGAGTCCTAGTTTGATTTTCGGTAGGGGAGTGTAAACTATATTCAAACCATAGGAAATAATACGAATATTTATTTTCAGTCACTGATTTTACTATCAATATAGTATGTAAGATGCGAGTCCTTACGTTACATGATTTAATATTGTATGAATGTTTTCGTCGGCTTCATGCCAACATCATCAGACACAACATTCTATATAGCAATATCCTCACTAACAGTTACATGTGTCTCTACAACCAAAATACAATATATATTAATAAGCATACAATATGATAAAAACATGATAAAAACTAACATAATTAGGACATAAATATGTCTTTCTTGTGTGACTACACCCTACTGTCAAATGATTAAAAGCACCCGTGTGATTACGATACTTGTACAAATATGTTGTCAGGTCTTCACTGATAAAATAATAAAAAAAATAAAATGAAATCTGTATACTATATTATGTGAAGAGATGCATTACAGTCTTTAAACTATGTTAACTGATTTGTTTTGTGCCCGTATTCTTGTATTCTTATTACTGCACGTCTTGTCACCTTCAAAATATATGTACGTCATAATATAAGCTATAGACTGAGGTTGTGCCTTGAGTCTAATTATTCAAAGTTGTTATGGATATCATTTGTATCCGACGATGCTTATTAATATATATTGTATTTTGGTTGTAGAGACACATATACCTGTTAGTGAGAATGTTGTGTCTGATGATGTTGGTATGAAACCGACGAAAACTTTCATACAATATTAAATCATGTAACGTAAGGACTCGCACCTTACATCTATTGAAAGTAAAGTCATTGACTGAAAATAAATATTCGTATTATATATCATAGACTTTTCTGAAAATTAATCAAAGTGAATTGAAAAAAAAAAACAAATAGGAAATAAGTATGTAGATCTTGTTTTATGTTGAATTTTTCGCCATGCTGATAATATTTTGTCGCCATGCTGATAATATTAGAGATGAGGTTTTGCTGTCTCCGAACTGTGACAGCTCCGGAAAAAATCACTGTGACAGATAATAGTGATTTTGTCACAGTGTGATTTTTGTATTCGGATGACTCTTGGTGATTCTGGGTTTCCGTTTCTATCTGTAGATTTACAAGTCTTCTATAACTCAGTATCACTGCAGCTTCTACTGTCAATTATTGCACTTTTTTTTTAATTTTAAGTGGTTATCTAACTACGCTGTTTGAACTACGAGTGTATTCAGCAAGGTATGCTAAATTTTTTTGGTGGGAAAACTATTTTAAACTTTTTACATCCTGTTTCAGATCTTGATATGCTTTAAAAAGTATTTTTCTACAGAATCTTTCAATAGAACAGATTACATTATCCTTTTTAACTCTTTGAAACCAGAGTATATATTATCTAAAATAACTCATCTAGAATGGAATTTGCGATAGCAAGCAGTTAATAGGGAAGACGAATTTTAGAATTCGCCATGGCATTACCTGGCACACTCGCCTTACAGTTAAGAAAAGCCTTGGAGAAAAAAGAACCAGGTAATCAACTCAAGCGGGATTTGAACCCACGTCCAAACGCAGCTACAGATCAACTGGTAAACATGGTACCGTCTGAGCTCTGCCGGTGAGCATCATCGCAATAGCAACGTAAATATCTGTATAGGAGGAATCATAATTGCTGAACAAATATGAGTATAAGAGGATTTTGCAAATAGTTTGATAAATTCATTTTTTGATAGTAAGCTAATAATGCTTAACGTGGAACCTATTTTCCACGTCTCACTTTCATTCTTTAAAATGAAATGGAAAGTGCAAGTGGTGCTCTGTGAATCTGCTGTTGTGCGATGCTCATCTGTTATTGAAAGTGTGTAGATTCTTCGCTATTGTGTGCAGACAAAGAGGTGTGCGTGTAGTTTCTGTGTGATGTTGGGCTGCTTACAACACGGATACTGTGTGCGGAATATACAGTTTCCCAACACTTGAAAACGAGGCGAATCGATACATTACAATGATTCTTTATACAGGATTATTACAAAGTCATGAAAGATTAAAAAAATCCACTACCTAACTTAGATAGATAGATGGATGGATGGATGGATGGATGGATGGATGGGTGGGTGGGTGGGTAGATAGATAGATAGATAGATAGATAGATAGATAGATAGATAGATAGATAGATAGATAGATAGATAGATAGATAGATAGATAGATAGATAGATAGATAGATAGATAGATAGATAGATAGATAGATAGATAGATAGATAGATAGATAGATAGATAGATAGATAGATAGATAGATAGATAGATAGATAGATAGATAGATAGATAGATAGATAGATAGATAGATAGATAGATAGATAGATAGATAGATAGATAGATAGATAGATAGATAGATAGATAGATAGATAGATAGATAGATAGATAGATAGATAGATAGATAGATAGATAGATAGATAGATAGATAGATAGATAGATAGATAGATAGATAGATAGATAGATAGATAGATAGATAGATAGATAGATAGATAGATAGATAGATAGATAGATAGATAGATAGATAGATAGATAGATAGATAGATAGATAGATAGATAGATAGATAGATAGATAGATAGATAGATAGATAGATAGATAGATAGATAGATAGATAGATAGATAGATAGATAGATAGATAGATAGATAGATAGATAGATAGATAGATAGATAGATAGATAGATAGATAGATAGATAGATAGATAGATAGATAGATAGATAGATAGATAGATAGATAGATAGATAGATAGATAGATAGATAGATAGATAGATAGATAGATAGATAGATAGATAGATAGATAGATAGATAGATAGATAGATAGATAGATAGATAGATAGATAGATAGATAGATAGATAGATAGATAGATAGATAGATAGATAGATAGATAGATAGATAGATAGATAGATAGATAGATAGATAGATAGATAGATAGATAGATAGATAGATAGATAGATAGATAGATAGATAGATAGATAGATAGATAGATAGATAGATAGATAGATAGATAGATAGATAGATAGATAGATAGATAGATAGATAGATAGATTTATTGAGTAATATTATACATACAGATGCTATATTATCATATTTTTTTTTATAAAAAATCCAATGCAAAGGTCTTCTGACCGTATATGCTTTGTACCTAAAACAAGTACTACTTTGTAGGTTTCACTTCCCTCACCTATGATAAATCCACACTCTCTAAAATAACACATATTAAAATGAAAATGGAACAACAAAACACAATATATAATATATCCTAGCCTAAAACAGACATAAAAGTGTATAATTGGGTAGATAATCTTATCGCTTCGTCAGTTCGTATCACAAACTTCAACAGCTGGAGTTCTAATCTGTCTCGCCTTCAAGAGGAACAGTCCAGTCTTTTGTTCGTATTCTCTGTTCTCCATGAGGTTAAAACATCCAAGCGAACTCCTATTCTGACTTAGCATCGAGGGTGGTAGGTATTTTCTCCGTACATGTTCCAATTCAACACACTGTAATAAAATATGTCTATAGGAGTCTTTTCTCTGCACAGTGGACAAAGGCGCGAGGGTTTGAAAAAAGGGTGCAGAGAGAACTGCATCATATAGGAATGAGATGGGTGTGGGATAAAGGCGATAATAATAGAAGAAATGCATGGCGTAATGTGAAGATGCAATTAATTGATATCGAGAGTCAAAAGATTGAGCTCCAATGTTCGGAAAAGTGCTCACTACATTTACAATCAGATCTC
This sequence comes from Periplaneta americana, assembly GCF_040183065.1. NCBI lineage: Eukaryota > Metazoa > Arthropoda > Insecta > Blattodea > Blattidae > Periplaneta > Periplaneta americana. The sequence goes on along the minus strand of NC_091127.1, from coordinate 44,803,509 downwards.
ATGCTTAACTTAGTTAAGAAATAGGTTAAGTTTATAGAAAAACACTAATACAGTTTTTCTCATAAATGAGTGGGGTTTAATGAGGTATCAATCAATTTGTGATTATTCTCCATGCTGTTGAGTAGCACACGTCATCGTCTCGCAACTTGATTCACATTGCATGTTCCATATTCTGAATTTTGTCTAATATCTCTGGCTTATTGTAGAATCATGCCAGCGTTCACATCATTTTCTACGGACTTTGGTCTATCACATCGTTTTTGTTATCTTCTAATGAACCTGTCTCTCCAAATGTTTTTTCCAATGTTCCACATTGAGGATACATTTCAATATCCATTTGGAGTTCTGAATCTCCTCAGTGCACTGTAACAATCTCTATTACATTCATACTAACACTAAATAAGGCCGATTCTCACTTGTACGGACTATATTGCACATTAAATATTGTAGAAGAAATCGCTGTGCATAGAATTGCAATAGGTAAAAAACATTATGTCAATGTTAACAGTTATCTAAAACTGTTGTCGAAATGGCTATAAGTCATTAAAATATGCGCTCCCGCATATATGACATATGAAGGGTTCAGAGCCATAGTGGGCCAAGCGCCATTTATTAAAAACGGAGAAAGCAAGGGTTAAAGTTAAGTGAATACCATAGTTTAATGAAGACTGACATAGCTTATCATTTAATTATTATATTACTTGCTATATGTTTCCATTGAATTATGTCAATAACTTCATTTTAATTCTTGTTTTCTACGGTTGTTGGCCCACTATGGCTCTGAACCCTTCATATATAAGTCTAAAATGCAGGTAGTACGTCACTGACGATACAAAGAAGGCGAGATCGGCCGGCGCTTTGGATCGAGTCTCGGCATAGCTCAGATGGTAAGAGCACTCAGCGGGCCAAGCTGAGGGTTCTGTGTTCAAGTCTCGGTGCCCGAACGAATTTTCCCCTATTAATTATATTATTAACATTTAATTCGTGTTTTTAATTTGACGTATTTCTGTAATGCACACAATACAGATTTTTTAAGCATCATGGTACTGTTTCCTTGCACTTTCTGCGTTATTGACGTTAGAAAAAAAAGTAGTTGAAGTTTTGGTCTGCTGGATTTGTGGATAGAAACCCCGTCATTTTAGCAACAGAAAGGGGCATAAGGTGCGTAATGTTGTTACGTTACCTACTGTCATCTTTTCCATCGACTAGACTATACCATTAAATTTATTACCGAGCACAGACTTCACATTGTTTCCTCTGGTACGGGGGTCATTATGTTAAATGCATATCAACGAGTGGAAGCTTGCGTGAATTATAAATTCGAAATCATGCTACGCACAGTAAACTGTTTGATGTTGACAGAAGTAATAGTATACCATTCACGTGCGGTCATGCATTCGACTCTGTGTTTGTATGGGCAGAATATATCATCACGTTTGTTGGTCTATGCACGGTTTTTACTGTCTGCCTCTGTACTTGTTAGCAGATCCTCCAGTCCTATCACCCATCGGAACATGTTTATATTAAGAGTTTACATGATCATTAATACAGGGACATCATTTTAATTTTACTTGCATTTTTATTGTACCTGCATTTCTGAATGTACTTCACGCCCACCCCTTCACTTATGCCCTTGCTCCCGTCAGACACACAAACTTACGGCCGCTGTTGCATTCGAAGTCTTCAAGCAGTGAAGTAAATACTGCAGTGTATAGAGTGTTTCATAAATATGGTTGCGTTTTCTATAGAAGAAAGAACCTAGGCTATATTAATAATATCGTACTAAAATTTATATTCATGAAACGATAAATTCAATTTCAGAGAATATGCTTCAAAATGTTTTTAATAATATGCGTAAAGAATTGAAGGCTGCATTGTAATGAACGCCAAATATTTTCAGCAACTTGTTTAAAAATTCAGATTAGCTTATTTTGAATTAAGGTGGCTAGAAGCGAAGGAATGCTAGTGACATTTGTAATAACATGAGTTAAGTGCATCCAGTGTAAGCTAAAGTATCTAAAATTTTAGTGGCAATATTTTAATCGCATCACACATTAAAATTTAAATAAAAATTTCACCGATTTTACGAAAGCTTAAATATTTAAACCACATTTTCTCAAAAGTAACTTAAGTGCACTTACAGCCCTTTACTTATGATCCCCTCAATTTAAATGCACTTTCTATATTGTATGTTAACATCAATAATTAATATGCTAAATAAAGTAGACATTACATAACGAACATAGCCGCCTGAAAAGTTGAGTTTTTGAAAAAAGAATGTTACTACTCTACTGTATTTTGATAAATTCCGTAAAAGTGATGATCAAACTGAAAATCGTAATAACGTATTTCCCTACAATGTAAATGGATACACTACTTTTCTCTCCTCCTATACCTAGTAAAATGATTTGTTTACATATTGCACTAGTAACATCATACTCCTGTAATGGAAGGGGGCAACAGTGTTTCCGAGTATAGCCAGGTTAATGTTAAAAATGTTGGTAAAAATAAAGTGATGCCCCTGTATAAGGTCCTACACGCAAATATGAATCCCCTCCCTTCACAACTGCGTGTGCTTTGTTGTCCACCATTGACGCAAAAGTAAAAAACAAAAGAAAATCTAGATCATGTTGACTGACACATTTATATCTATAATACGCCACAGAAAATAGGCCTATGTTACACAGCACTGGCAGTGATGATGATGATGATGTTGATGTTGATGATGATGATGATGATGATGATGATGATGGATGACGACAAGAAATGATGAAATTCTGGCAGAGAAAACGAAGGAATTCCGCGATAATCTATCCCAAACACTGTTGCGTATATATTAACAAATTCCACTTAGATTACTAACGATTTAAAACGGGAACTCCGGCATGAAAAGTCTACGACCTATTCGGCTAAGAGTGCACCGGATAATACAAAGCAAGTCAAACCTAAGGGACCGGCAATTCTACCGTCCCTCGGCGCTATATTCTGGCAAGCAGACAGCCAGCTCTCACGGATAACAGTCTACATGTTTCATGGTACAACAGTCTGGCAAGTGATGTTCAACGTAAGTAGTGAATTACTTATTTAAGATTAGATCGTTAATGGCAACGTAGACTGTTAGATTTGTAGTGGAAAAAGGAACTATGGAATTTGTAATTAAAAAGCAGACCGAGGGATTTGTAATGGAAAAGGAGGCTGTATATTTATATTTTGAATCCAAATAATTTCGTTTTATTAATTTTCTGAAACTGCAGGATTGTCTTAATATAATTATAATTACTACATCTCTTACGCATTAGAATAACATATCCAGAGTTTTACACCACAATTTAAATATTACAACTAGAAATTAAAATTCACCGAAACTTGTAAAACCACTGACTGAAAAGCCGACTCATCTTAAGTATTTCACTCTTCATATCGGATTACACTGCTCCGCCGACTTAGTAGAATGCATTTGAGTCTAAAGAAAGCAGAAAAGAGTATAACGTTGTCGTTGCTGTGACGAGAATTCAAGCCCTCACATACCGGTAAAGCTTCATGTCACATATACCTTCACGTCTGAGTATTTCTGACAAAGTAAATATTATTCAACGCCTTGAAAAATATTAAGGATATTGCTGGAGAGTTGAAGATAATATTTATTTATTTATTTACTCACTCACTCATTTATTTATATATTTATTATTACACCTTTAGATAGATATGTTCTAGGAAATAAAATTAATTTGTATTAATGTTGAATCAGATTCACCTTTTATAATAAATTAACAACTCTTAAATACCCTTTCCTGTATGATCTATATTCTATTCTCCATAATATTCTTTCACTTTCATGCTCTACCTAAACATGATACTTGCCGATTGTAGGGGACTTGCTCCTCGTGTTACATCTAAGGAGGTAAACATTGGCTTTCTCCTAAGTCGACGGAGCAGTGTATTTGTAAATTGTTGACCTGTATTTTCCTCTTTCTTTTAGCGACCGTGTATGTATGTATCACATACAATAAAAAAAAAACAGAATGAAACAGTCCATGACTTGTCTCTACTTTTGGAAGATCTGTAGTTAGTGGGGTTTAAAAAGGGCGCATCAGCTAATATGGCTATTTGCGCCCTCATCTAAAATTCTTCACAAAACAAAAATACAAACAATACAGTAAACGGAATGCTAAAAATAACTAAAAAAACGTTGTCACGGTAAAAACGAGGTACACAAATGCAATATCAAAAAGTTGATTAAAAATTGATAAAAGTGAGCAGATTTCAGACCCTAGACAGTATTCAAAACAAACTAATAAAATAATAAAAGAAAGGTCACCAGAGACAAATTGTATAGCACAATTCAAAACAATAAAATTTAATAAAATATTCGGATGTAAAAGGTCCGAAATGTCTGATATGTAAAAAACAAATATAAAACAAATGTAACCTCCGGATGTATAGGGTCCGGAGCATAATCAAAAAGCATCAATAAAAGCTGAATCATCCTGTAAAGTCCTTTATTTGATAAAAATCACAGAACTGCATTTGCACAATTAAAATAATTTGCAAGAGCATCACATAGAGTCGGCCGAATTCCATATTGTCGACGTTTACGGTTATATTTCCTGCAATGCAATAAAATATACTTGATCTGTAAAGAACAATAAAAAAAAGTATTTTGTTATGTTATTTTCGAAAGAGAACTGAGCTCATAAACTAATTTATTCATTCAATCATATATTCACTCAGTCATCAAATCATCCATTCACCAAATGACTAAATAATTACGGTAATTCATTTATGTATTTATTTCCTCTGACGGAGTTGAGGCCATCACGCCTTCTCTACCACACCACTAGAATACAAATAGGCATATACAGAAAAGATGTGAAACTCCGTTTTCCGCGATCGATTTTTGAAAATTTTCTTTTCAGCTGTACAAAGAGTGCATGACATAATTATAATCAACATCTTTCTCCTGTTCTCATTGAAATTACACTGACTTTATATTACTGTCGTACAGTTAATTTAAGGCGTGAAGAAGTACTTCCTTAAAAAAAAAAGACGATTTACTTGCTTGTCTAGATCTAAATTAAAGCAGATACGATTGAAATGAAGTAAACAGAATATTAAGAGGCACTGTCTCTTAAGATTAAGGTGAATATCAGGTTGGTAATGGCTTTCTCTTGGACTCAGATGCAAGGTTTGCAATCTGCGGATTCAGACAGCTAGGTAGGCGATATAAACGAATTACAATACATAAATCAATAAGCCTGCGGATGTCTGCAGGCGCCACAGCGACAACAGAGTTCTCTGAATAGAGAGAAACAATTCCAAACTCGATAATCTCACCGCACGCGGAGTACCACTCGTCAGATTTAAAACACGCCAATCAAATATGCAAAAACTCATGATTAATTGTATTTTAATGAAAGTTTCCTAGAACGTACTGCACATCAATAGAGAAAACGTTTTTATATTTCCAGCAGTAACCTGATGGAAGTTTGTAAATTCCTTATCAAATTAAGATAGTCAATCAAAATAATATCAAAATTATGAATATTTATTTATTTCTATTGGCAGAGTTAGACCATAAAGTCTCCTCTTCCACTCAGCCAGTATAACAACAATAGCAAATATAAAAAAGGTAGAAATTCAGGAACAATATACAAATAATAATAATAATAATAATAATAATAATAATAATAATAATAATAATAATAATAACAATAATAATCTATACTAATAATAAATCTGTAGCCGAAATTTTTCTGGTAATTTTCGATTTTCCAAAAATAATTTGTCCTAGTATATATAATTAACCACCCTGAAACCGAAAATCGCTTTTTTGAAATTTTTGTTTGTATCTCTGTCTGTCTGGATGTTTGTTACCTTTTCACGCGATAATGGCTGAACCGATTTATATGAAAATTGGAATGTAAATTAAGTTCGCTGTAACTTATATTTTAGGCTATATGACATTCAAAATACCTTATTTAAAAGGGGGGTTATAAGGGGGCCTGAATTAAATAAATCCAAATATGTTACATAACAACAGTTTCTTTAAAATGATTTCCGATAAGTTTTATTCCTTGCAAAATTTTGATAGGACTGATATTTAATGAGATAAATGAGTTTTAAAATTAAAATACAATGCCGTCTAAGGCGGTGTAATGAAATGAAAACAAATGACTAAGTCTATAAGGGGCCTTGGACGACAACAATCGAAAGCTATGAATCATAGCCTACAGAGAATGTTTCTGTGTTTGTATGAAGTAATATCGAAAGCTAAATTAACCGATTTGTATAATTAATTATTATTTCACCATTGGAAAGTGTAGTTTCTCTAGATGGACATAATGTTATAATGTTATTATAGTAACTTCTGAGTACTCTCTGGACCAAAATGACCGCATTTTAATTATTTAAATACAATTTAAATTAATAACATATTAAACGATTATCAAACACGAATGTTCCCTGGATCAAACGTTCTATTTTAATTATGTAATTACTTTATATTTATTTGTAACAGGTGCAGCGGAGCGCACGGGTACGGCTAGTAATAATAATAAAATGAAAACAAGTTTAGTTACATGTAATTGTAAGAATCAAACAATTACAGTACTGTGAATCGAAGTAATTGTTAAAGAAATAAAAAAAATGATATATTAAAAATAAAAACCATATATTAAAAAAAATTATATTTTAGGAAAGCTCACAGTCTAAGCAGTCTATTTGACAACAGGGATTTGAAATTACTAAATGTCTGACAGCCCCTTAAGGTATGAGGTTGGGAGTTCCAACGACGAGAAACTGAAACGGTGAATGATGAAGATTATCGGGAAGTGTTATGATGAGGTATATTCGATGTACCAGTGATCTGAGATCGAGTATTTAGGTTATGGTTGGAGGATAAATATACAAGACGAGACGACAGATAACTTGGGGTTGAAGTGCGTAAAATTTGAAATAGAAGAGAAAGACAAAGTAAAGTTCTGCGATCGTTGAGCAGGAGCCAAGATAAAGATTGGAAAAATGGTAAAATATGATCGTATAGATATATGACATTATTATTATTATTATTATTATTATTATTATTATTATTATCATTAGTGCTGAACTGTTACTGGCTATTGTACAGCACATTAAATATTAGAAAATAAATAAAATAAATAAATAAATTATAAGTCAAGACACAGCTTAAATTCTATAAGACAATGCAAGCCCAATACTATTATATGACCTACTACGTAGAAAGTAAAATGAAGGCTGCGGAAATGAGATTTCTTATAGCTGTCAAGGAATGTACAAACATAGACTGAATCAGAAATACAAAATAAGAAGAACAGAACTACAAATAGAAACAATAACTGAAGGACTAAACACTTACACAGACAACTGGTTACAACACTTATATAGAATGTCACAGAAACGAATTCCAAAACAAATGTTAGAATACATACATGAGCTGCTGCCAGGAAATCCAAAGAAGGATAGTGTCATAGGAATTGAGTGCATTCAATAACCTTCGTTTATATATTGTTATTATTTTTCTGAGAACTGAAATTCGAAGAAAATTTTATTTCAGAAGACAAAAAATAACACATACGAAACCAGTTGTATGTAGTAAATAAAATATGTCACCAAAGTCATAATTTTAATTTGTTTCAAATCAATAAACCGAGTCAATTTGCCTATTTTATATTAAAAAAATACCTACAGAAAATTAAAATAGGCTACTCCTATTCCAAATATTTACCTACCCTCATCAATGAGAGTATGCTTTTGTACAAGGAGAACCATTTTCTTTCTACTATAGAACATCTTAACAACGCTTTCAGTAACTCGTTAGTACTATTCTTTCATATTATAGAAAGTAACAACAGTGGAAATATAAATCTTACAAACTTCCTCATTTAATACAATGTTGGCACGTGTTAGTTTAAGTAGAGGCATAAAAATCTTAAGTGGCAAAGATAATATTTCTCCAGTACATCATATAGTGGTGATACTAGAGCTATGTTGACATAAACCATTAATATCGACATAATGTTACAAAAAAGACTTTAAGACAAACTGATCACTTTATTGTATTATGACTTACATTCCGCCCAGACTCAACTCCGTAACACCAAATGAAAACTGAAGTTTTTCTTTTTAATAGCTTCCAGAAACTAAAAATTATAAGAAAGATGCGACTTAAGCCCATTAACCATATACGGAATAATTATGAAAATGAGGAGATAAATAAAAAATTTACTTTATACGCTAGTCTTTGGACTTTCTGCGGCTTGGTGAATGTTAATATAATCAGAGACTTAGTTTTTTACTGCTTATAGTAGAGACTACAAGACAACTTTTGTACACCCTTACGTTTTGAATTTCGGAATTTTTTTTCGATACACTCTAGTGGTGATGCAATATTAATTAAATGATTTGATACGTTCTGTTTTTATGTCCAAGAATAATAATGACATATGTATTAGAATTTTTATACTATGATGAAGGATGGGTGGAGAAAATTCTCTCTGGCACCGAAACTCGAACCCGGGTTTTCACCTCTATGTGCTGGCGCTTTATCCATTAAGCCACATCGGATTCTAGTTCCGATTCCGGATTGAATCCTCTCAATTTCAGTTCCACCTCTCAGTTTCTCTTCAGTGGCTAACCCTCATGCACTGTGTCTCAGATGTGTGACAGTGGCACAATGTCCAACACACTATGTGCAGAGATGCACTAATTACGAGTGACTAAGTGGCCGGGATCCGACGGAATGAGCGTCGTCTTAAATCACTAAGTGATTATTTACGCATATCACATTATTGTGATGTACCGAAGTACATATGATATTTATTATTCTGTCTATCATTACAAATCAGAAAATGCGCAGTAAATGCTGATAATTTTGTAGGCAATTAGCTAGGGTATATTCTTGTAACATCGCAGCAGGTTTAAAAACATTATAACATCATTTTAAAATACGTAATGATCGTGAAAATCAAACAGCCAATGTAATTTCATAGTACTGTAACATAAAATAATCACTTAATAGAGCTGAAGGGTAGGTTTGTGAAAGTCAATTGTTTGTATAAAGATTATTGCAACAGATTTACGAACTGTAAAATAGTGTTGCGTTGTAACTACAATACTGTAGAACTACATTTGCAACGTATAAACATGTTTTAGGAACGTTCAAATAGATAGTGTTTGTCCACGGTTGGTTATTGTTGATGGCATTTGCCACTGTAGGAATTTGAGAAAAAAATACTTTGTGGCATCGTTGAAGCTCTATCGTTTGTCGATACATTAGCGACTAATTAGAAGAAATAAATTGACCGTCACTACAATCCAACCCTAACACTCACCCGAATCGGAGAAATAAACATTGATTTATATCGCTTATTTACTGAAACAACAGTAACTTGTGGTATGTTTCAAACAGATCTGTTCATTTTTAACTGTAAACTACCAACCCGACTAAAAGTAAATGAATATAGATTGGCAGAAACACGGCATAGCTTACACTTATACAGGGACATCGTTTTATTTTAACTTAAATTTTTATTGTACCTGAGTTTTTGAATGTACTTCACTACCACCCCTTCAACCGTCTTCCACACAGATCCAAGACCGCATATACAGTCATAGTAGCCACAGTACGTTCCAAAAATATGTTCGCATTTTCCAGTGACGAAAGAGCTTTCAATATTGAACCATTTTCGCACAGGTACTGTCGTCCATTTGCCTACGTCGTATCCCGGTTTCCCCAACCAGCTTTTATTCGCCAGCTAGTGGCTGGGCTGTCTTAGCTTTTTTCTGAGAACATTAATTTCTGTTAGGAATTGGACGTCTACGCAATATTATACAACTGTTTAAAATAACTTAAATAAAAGGGCCTCGTTAAGTAATTAACTGTCACGTGATTTCCCTCCTTTCTACGACCCTACGACATAACCACTTGGACGGACAGTAGATAGTATGTCTGAGTAATTTTATCTTTTTGGGCAGAAGTGAAGATTGAATTTACAGTACGTAAGGTACTCTTTTATAGAGCAGGTACAGAATTATTATTTCAACATGAGTTACTAGTACGAAGAACTGGTAATTGGAATTAAGTACAATAGTCTATAGTGCGATAATATACACATTAGAACTGAAACCTGTATCGAAATGTGTTTAAATATCCATATTATGATTATTTTTCAATTTAACTTCATTCTCTATATTGTACGCTAATGTGTTGTAGACAGTATAATATACACTGCACATGGACAGCTCAGTTCGTAAGTAAAAACACTCATTGTTAATACTGTACTGTATTTTGATTAAACAAAAACCTAATGAAAATGATTAAACTCAAAAGCGCAATATTTCCTAGTTTACATAAATGGATGAACTACTTTTCTTCCCTCCTATACCTAGTAAAGTGATTTGTTTGTATATTACGTCAGTATCATCAAACTCCAGTGGCGGAAGGAGATAGCAAACGGCGTTGATCCAGAGGTATAGGCAAGTTAATTAAAAAAATTTTAGTAAAAATTAAATTATGTCCCTGTATATTAAGTAAAAAAATTTTAGTAAAAATTAAATTATGTCCCTGTATATTAAGTAAGACATAAAAACCTTATATTATATAGTCTATTATTTATTTATTTACTTATTATTTATTCTGGTGTAGTTAAGGCCATCAGGCCTTCCCTTCCACACCACGAGAAATACAAATACAATAATAGAAATAAAAAGAAAAAAAAAACATTATAAACAAAATAAAGCCACACAAAAATGTACAGAGGTTCCAGTCACACAAACTTTAAATGAGTGATTAAGTATCATAATTAATCGTATCCGAACTAATTAGCTAACATAAACAAGAAACTTGCAATTTTAATCTAGGGTAAAAAAACACAAACAAATCAACACTTCTAGCAATACCTAAAAAGCATTAAATAATACAAAATTTTCCAATTTAATTTTGAACTGTGATAAAGTCCGGCAGTCCCTGACGTCATTAGGTAACGAATTCCAGAGGCGGCGTATTTCTATAGCATAGGAGGATGAGTATAAAGACGTTCTATGATGAGGGATAGAAAGAAGTGCTTGATGCCGGTTTCGAAGAGTTGTAAGGAATTGAAAGCGCGATAACAGATAATTCGGAGTAGAAGTATGCATGATTCTAAATAGAAGAGACAGCGAATGTATTGTTCTTCGTTCCTTCACACGCACCGATGAGTAACTGGAGGGTAGGCGTTATATGGTCAAATTTACGAGTATTGCAGATGAATCGTATGTACACATTATGAACACGTTGTAGTCTCTCAGCTAAGAGTGAAAGACTACAACGTGTTCATAATGTGTGCATACGATTATACAGTGTGTTTATAATTATTTAGATTGCAAAAAGTATTTCTGAAGGTACATAGGTATTGTATCTTGTGGTTCAAACGGCAACGTATTGTTATGCTATTATTTTTTGTAATATGTTAGTATTCTGTTCTTTAACTTTTTGTTAGATTTCACTGCTTGTATACTTTGTGACCTAGTATAGGGTAACAGAAGGCCCCATGACATTAACTCTGCAAAGTACAAATAAATAAAATTATTATTATTATTATTATTATTATTATTATTATTATTATTATTATTGTTGTTATTATCATCATCTAGCGAAAAGTACAGCAGGATCCAGGTTTAATTTCTAACAAGAAAACGAAGACTTCCCTCGGGAAGGGGTGTGTATCAATATTGTTATGTTTTTCCCGAGTTGTAAACTGCATGACCCCAATTTCAGATACAAAGTCAATTGTAAGGTCAAGGAGGGAAGGCACTGGATGTGGCTTGAACATTTTGAAGAAATATAAAGAAAGCTATTCAGTTGGTAAATAAATGGGGCACATATGAACTGATTATTTTAAGACTGTGAAGAATATGATTAGCGAATTAAAAATGAAATAAAGAAAGCTATTGAGTTGGTAAATAAATGGGGCACATATGAACTGATTATTTTAAGACTGTGAAGAATATGATTAGAGAATTAAAAATAATTTATATCAAACATATATGTAGGTAATAAACACATAAAATTGTGTTTGTATTTTCTGTTTTAGTGCTAGTCACTTTTATTGTTACAGTAAACGTTCTACGTTTTCAATAAACTTCATTTTTATGATTTAATATTACGAAATAAAATTGATTGGCCGCGGTTGGTCCATTGGATGGCCTGCTCGTTCTCCCGATTTCACCCACTTGACTTTTGTGTGTAGAGCATTTGAAGAGCCTGGTGTACAAGGCTCCAATTGAATCGGAGGAAGAGTTCGTCGCTCCGGTGCTTACTGACCTCTACAATACATGCCTGGAATTTTTGAACGTGTACAATAGGCAATGTCACGTCGTTGCAGAGTTTGTATCAGGGTTTAAGACACAGTCGCATTTGTCGCATTTTGCTATTCGACTTCTAAAAATGCAACAAACTTTCAATGTATATGTGAAAAAATGCGACAACCACATTGGATTTCAGAAACGAAGATGGTAATGGAGAAAATGAAATCAGAGATGTGTTTTGACTAACCTGAATTTAAATGAAGTGCTAATGGCATGGGCAATGTTTAAAAGGTATTGAGAAATAGATGCAATTCATGTATATTAATTAATTACAAACTGCCCCAAATGTGGGTAGCCCTTACAGACTCAGTATATCCTCAAAATAATAAATATACATATGTAAACAAAGATAATTAAATTTAAAAAAGAAACAAAGGAAACGACATGAATAATTACAATTGCTCTTCATGTTGGACCATATGATTAATCGAAACACAGACGTTAGGTCCTTTTTATAATGTCCACAATTTTAATGTCCATTTTATTATGTCTATTACATAAAATTCCATTACACTTTGTCCATAAATATATGTCCAATGAAGTATATGTCCAATTTATTTTAGTCCAATTGCACAAATTTTATGTCCACATTTTTACGTCCACTACATGATTGTACAATACATTATGTCCATCTACAAATTTACTTCAATTCCCTACTCAATCTCTTCTGCCTGTTTATCTTCATACAGCTTCAGATGGTAACTAATAGCTTTGAGGTAAGTTCTGATGTGTCCTTCTTCGTTGTAGTGGTTTTAATTCCGAACAATCTCTTCTACTCGACTTAAACGTTGTAGGGACGATCTTTTAATAGGGTGTTGCACATTCAAATGCCCGCCAAGCACAGATCTCTTTTCACATCTCCGGTATCTCTTTTTCTCATTACTGCTGTATGAATGATGATGATGATTACAAAAACTTTACTATAGCAAAGGTTTTCCTTTTTTTTTAGACAGGATCAATTTCCTTCATCCATGGTTGTGGCTCAATGTACTCTATAGAGGAAAGAAGTTACCCGTTTCCATAGTTTCGATGAACAATGAAACAGGAAGCTAAAAATACTGCTGATGCAGTATTAAATAAAAGTGGACATTAAAAAAGTGGGCATAAATGAAAGTGGACTTAAATAAAAGTGGACATAACAGACATGGACCCCAAAAAAATGGATGTACATAAAATGTGGACATAAATGAAAGTGGACAACAATATTAGAGGACGTAAGTCATATGGACATGGTTTCAATGGACTTAACGTCTTGGAAGCGATTAAGCACGATTTAACAAGATTTTTTTAACACAGTTATCACAATATTATCTCTCAGAGATGTTGGCAGAGAAAATTTCCGTCGAAATTCTTCGAAAAAAAGCTGGTATAGTCCCTCAGGCATCTATGAGCAAGCTGATAACCTCAATTTCTTCTAATTGATTTATATAATTCCATCGCATAATGTAAATTGTGAGTGAAAATTTAGTTGCATGAATCTTGTAAAAAAAAATAATTTTAATGAAATTTAAATCCTGCCTTTGAAGTGGCATTCATGCATCACATTTTTCATTCGCCATTCTACATTAATCTGCAAAAGATTTCAAACTCTCTAAGAACTTTCGACACGAAAGTTTACTTTTATTTAATCATAGTTACTTCATAGAATTCGAGACTATACTCGCATCATCGCCTACTCAAAATTTACATGCGCAATTTGATGCTTTGCTGTCGAGCAGTCCATTACATAATGGAATATATTTTAACAGCTCCATCTGGTGTAATTCATATCAGATTCGTGTTACGGAAACTGTTAAACCTTTATCTAGAACTTCTGAATCGATTACCAAGTTTCCTCCTCATTCTAAGAATTTCGAGTATCCCGTAATTACTTTTTCTCGGAAGGCAGTAATCTGTTTGTAGAGGAGTTTTCATATATATTTTAGAGGGGGTTCAGCCCAAACTTTTTTTTTTGAGAAAGTAAAAGAGTTTAATTTAAATTTGTGACGGTTTTCCATATAAAAGTTTACATCTTTGGTAGTTAAAATTTACGAAAAAATAAAAAATAGTGATTTTTTTATTTGAGACGGTCTTCTTCCAAGGTAACATATAGAGGGGTCAATAAAAAAATCCTCGCGGCAAAGTGTTCATAATGTTTAGTTAAATATATGCTCAAAAGCTTGAAAATAGGGGAATAAAATTTATTTAGCTTTTTGAGCTCAGTCTAAATAGAGACTAAAAATAAATTTCTCAATTTCAATTACAGTGAATTTCATTCTAAATGCAATATGAATGTGCCTTGATGTAAATTAATATTAATATTTAATACAAATGCTAACTACATTTCATTTATCAACATTTTAATTGACTTCTGTGAGAAGTTTAAGACCAATCTGACAATAACTGTTTTGCAAGGAGGTTTTTATAATTCAAGAAACTGCTTAGAATTCCAGAGTCGAGAAAAAAACACTAAAAAGCATTTCTCTCAACTCCGTGATGCACTGTATGTTTGGCCACATTTGATAAAGGGCTCTAAAATAGGGAATGAAAGCATCTTATTAAACTGGAAGGTTCAAATTTAATTACGAACATAAAAACAAAAGAAAAGGGAGGGATTTTCTTAATTCTTGACCATAGTGTCCCCTTAACCGTACAATTTATAAATGAAAACAAATACCCTACGTTTGTAATTAGAAATTTATTGTCTAGGCTTTAAATGAGCATGTACTTTATTACTTACTTATGGCTTTTAAGGAACCCGCAGGTTCATTGCCGTTCTCAAATAAGCCCGCCATCGGCCCCTATCCTGAGCAAGACTAATCCAGTCTCTACAATCATATCCCACCCCCTGAAAATATTTTAATATTATCCTCCCATTTACGTTTCGGCCTTCCCAAAGGTTTCCTTCCGGTCTCCCAACTAACACTCTATATGCATTTCTGGATTAGCTCATACCCTGCCAATCTCGAATGTCTGGATTTAATGTAAGAATACAATGCGTGCACGTCTACATTGTGTAACTTTCTCCATTCTCCTGTAACTTCATCCCTCTTAGCCCCAAATATTTTCCTAAGCACCTTATTCTCAAACACTCTTAATCTATGTTCCTCTCTCAAAGTGAGAGTCCAAGTTTCACAACCATACAGAACAACCGGTAATATAACTGTTTTATAAATTCTAACTTTCAGATTTTTTGACACCAGATTAGATGACAAAAGCTTCTCAGCCGAATAATAACAGGCATTTCCCATATTTATTCTACGTTTAATTTCCTTCCTAGTGTCATTTATATTTGTTACTATAGCTCCAAGATATTTGAATTTTCCCAACTCTTCGAAGGATAAATTTCCAGTTTTTATGTTTCCATTTCGTACAATAATATGGTCACGAGACATAATCATATTCGGGATTTACTTCCAAACCTATCGCTTTACTTGCGTTAAGTAAAATTTCTGTGTTTTCCCAAATTGTTGTGGATTTCCTCCTAACATATTCACGTCATCCGTATAGACAAGAAGCTGATGTAACTCGTTCAATTCCAAATACTGTCTGTTATCCTGGACTTTCCTAATGGCATATTCAAATATAATTACGAACATAAAAACAAAAAAAGGAGGATTTTCTTAATATTTCACCACAGTGTCCTCTTAAGCATACAAGTTTTAAATGAAAACAAATACCTCACGTTTGTAATTAGAAATTCATTGTGTAGAAGTAAATAAGCATATATTAATTAATTATGTGCATAGGTATATAAATTAAATAAATAGCTAAGTAAATAATAATATAAATGAAACATAAACAATGATTTTCTTCTTATTTTGGTCACTAGTAAATTAATTGATATAACATTTTTTCAGAAAGTACTTATGTCATCTTTTTTATGCTAATTCCCTTTTCATTAACAGAGTAATATAGCCTAGAACTAAGATTATCTAGACGATTCCTATGGTCTCTTGCTCATCGATTAGGTATATGTGGACACGTTTCATTCAGTCCATTTCGGCAGATCATAAACACAGACCAACAGCAAAACTAGAGGTAGAAAACCAGAACGGTCCCTTTGTACGAATGTCGGTCACATTTCGTACTCAATTATTTGGTCTACAAGCCGAGGGCGGCTCCCCATATAATTGCTCACGTGCCCAGCATTGCAGCTACAATTTCAAACGAGATCGAAGTATTATTGCCATTGAACACGCATTTCGCGCTCTGTCTGTCGAATTAAAGAGTTAATGCAAGATTTTACAAGTTTTAAAGTGTTTTATGCTCGACCATGCCAAAATGTAGTAATTATACACCTGGTAGCAGCCCTTTAATGAACCTCATTAAAGTACAACCATTCATTAAAGTTCAGGTGTTCCACCAATCATAAAAAACCATTGTAGCAATATGAAAGCGCAAGTATCGATTATTCTCGGATATGCAAACGAAAGACAACAATAAATCAATAAATCACCTATATTTGATATAAAGTCAGTTCTGTTACTATAATAATTAGCGTTAATTGTAAATAATATTCAAATAAATTCAATTTGTCATCTCGTTTTTCAATGTCTAATTCAATTTCAAGGTTATATCAAGATTAATGTTTATTTTACTCTCTAGATTATATCAAGGTCAATGTCGATATTTGTTTCTCGGAAAAAATCACACACCTCACAATTTACGAGGTATTGCACAAGGTCAGTTCCGCTCTTCAATCAGATAAGAATAACATGAATGCTTATGAATAATTTCAAGTTAAAAATATGGTCCAGCATAAAAAGTCGTATGAAACTTGACTATAATGGTAATTAAGACGCTCATATGAAAATTATGAAACTCGCTTGCGCTCGTTTCAGAAACATACTCGCGTCTTAATTACTACCATTATAGGCTCGTTGCATAATGTACTATTATGATTGCAGTTTTATGGCAACGACATCAACGATGCTATATTTACTCAGTTTAAGCTCAGATTTTCCTTTTACTACGTTTCCTATATTTGCCGCTAACTTCATTTGTTTTCCAGCATGCTCTTTTTACTTTCTTTAAGGCGGAACGAATTAAAATAAAGACGCATTCAGAAGGAAAGAAAATGCCAGTTATTAAGAACACGTTAAAATGTATTTTAGTGTGATGCAAGTGGTATAGCTACTGACCACATGTTTAGAATATTGGGTTTCAATTTAATGTCGGTAGGGAAGTTGAATAATATTTCTCTCCCAGATAGATTGTATTTAAGTTCTTTATATAGTTTTAAGAACTAGATCAACAACATGCTAAGGACTCTCACTTGTAAATGCATAATGTAGATTCATATTTCCACTAGAGAACGAACCCGGTAAAGACTCAATTCTTTTAAAATGATCATTATTATGGTGACTAAAATGACGCCGGTGGCCAACGAGATAATAATCAGTATCGTACGCAGTTGAGTTTTTAATGTGGTGCTAGTTTGACACTTTAATTTTATTGTTCTGTGCCTGGCACAATGTGTAACATTGTGTAATATGATGAGAATTCGATATAATTTAGAACAAAGAATATTCATTTACGACATTCTTGTAAAACCTTACAAGAAGAAAATACATGCATTAAAGGAAACTGTTGTACCTTAAATCACTTTTCACATTTTTTTTTTAATTTTGGGAAATTAATTTTTTTAAATGAAAAATTCTTGAAATAATTAGTTTTGATTTCTTTATAACTTGATACAGGTATTATCCTGTTTTACAGATCTATTAAGATGAAAAAATTTATTTTTAAATCTTGATGAAAAATAGGCTTGGTATTTTACTTATTGACAAAACAAGACAAAACTGAGCTCTACCTTAATATTTTAAGATACAGATTAACCTATATGAAGTAGATAAAACGGCTCGTCGATAGTAATGTTGAATCGAAAATATATTATTGTCGGTATGCTCGCAAGTAGAGACCTATCTTAGAAATAATTATTTTTGTGCATAAGAGATTTAATAATTTTGATAAATCCAACTAAATTATTAAAGGAACGAGGAGTTAATGGTATAATTTTAATTATCTTGTACAAAACCACACTGCGAAATGCATCTTCAGATACCTACAACACCGTCTTTTGGCGCACGAATGAGTCACTTACAGTTGAACTACGACAAAGACAATTTAGTAAGATATTCTCATATGGATGTTCTTGCCTTAGATTGAATAAAATGAAACTTGAAAGATTGGCACTTAGCACATTTAGAATATTAGATCTTCAATTATATGCACTTTAATTTTGAAGCTAATACAATATATTCATTTTGATTCATCTCCAGTAAACTGCTGGACCAATTTTAATTCATACTCGGTATTCACGAAACAATTCAGAAACAACTGATTCTCACAATAGTACATTATGAAACGAGCCTATAATGATAAAAATTAAGAATCGAGTATGGATATTTATGAAACGAGCGCAAGCGAGTTTCATAATTTTCATACGAGCTTCTTAATTAACATTATAGGCGAGTTTCATACGACTTTTTATGCTCGACCATATTTCTAACTTGAAATTATCGGTATTCAGCTGTATACATTTTATTTGTAGGTATCTGACAAGATCGGAAGTGACCTTGTTCTAGTTCGTGAATTGTGAGATGTGCGCAGACGCGAAAGTATTGATTTTTTCCGAGGAACAATAATGTCATTGACCTTGACGTAGTCCCGTTAAACTTGATAATATTATAATATTATAACCTTGATTATTGAATTCGACATTGAAAAACGAGATGACAAATTGAATTTATTTGAATATTATTTAGAATTAACGCTAATTATTATAGTAACAGAACATAACCTTCTGCGACAATATTGGATTTCCAGCCTCCGTGACTTTTCGCTAATTCTCTTTCGATTGCATATCCGAAAATAATCGATACTTGTGGTTTTATAACGGTACAAAGCTGACTTGTCATTGGGTGAACATATGTAAGCTGAGTTATCATTGGCTGAAGACCTGTACTTTAATGAGTAGGTGTACTTTAATGACATGCATTAAAGGACTGCTACCGGGTGTATAATTAGTACATTTCGGCATGGTCGAGCATAAAATATATTATGTACCTGTAATTTGTATGGATATAATTATATTTTAAAAGTGAAATTGAAGTAATTTTTGGAGTACAGTCAAAACCCACTTGTGGTGTCCTCTGGGTAATGCTAAATGATTCTGGACTTAGGGGAATTTACATGTGTCCAAAATTTTTAGACGAATGTGCTTAAAATTTTATCTGTTCCGTCTTTAGGAGAATTTACAGTGACGAAATTTTGAACTCTTTTTAATTAGGAGAACTTACAACACCCCTTCACACACATTTATGTAACCGAATTTATTTTTTTTTTTAAACTCTCTCGTATAAGTGGACTCATCTAGCTTGTACTTGCAGGGCCGACTGTATCCAACCTGAGTGTGATGTCAATTTGTTTTATAGACATTTCATTTGGACTGCCATTTATCACCTGATGCAATAACGAAATAAATGATGCTGTCCTATAATCAACTTCAGAAACTTCATATTTCAGAAAATGTTACACATTTTTCCAGTTTGTTGGAAGAATACAGACGTCATACATTAAAAGAAACTGATCACATACAGTGTACGTACACACATTTAAACTTATTCAATAAACTGGACAAATGAAACGAGATATTCCACTTTGAAATTACGGAAACGTATTCAATAAACTGGACAAAGGAAACGAGATATTCCACTCTTGAAATTACGGAAACTTATTCAATAAACTGGAAAAATGAAACGAGATATTCTACTCTTGAAATTACGGAAACTTATTCAATAAACTGGACAAAGGAAACGAGATATTCCACTCTTGAAATTACGGAAACTTATTCAATAAACTGAAAAAATGAAACGAGATATTCTACTCTTGAAATTACGGAAACTTATTCAATAAACTGGACAAAGGAAACGAGATATTCCACTCTTGAAATTACGGAAACTTATTCAATAAACTGGACAAATGAAACGAGATATTCCACTCTTGAAATTACGGAAACTTATTCAATAAACTGGACAAATGAAGCGAGATATTCCACTCTTGAAATTACGGAAACTTATTCAATAGGAAAGGTTTTGTATACACTAAGAAAATAGTATTTTATTTCGCATGTACAATAAATTAATTCCATTTTTTTTGTCATTCAAATGGTATATGAAAATGAATTATAAACAAGAACGTTATCTGTAATTTGATAAAAAAAACTGGATTTTTATTAAGCGCGTAAAGAAAGAATGCATCATCTTGATGAGAGGTAGTACCACATTTGTATTCTCTGCAATCATCTTCGAATTAAGTTCCGAACACTTTCTCTCCACAGAGTTTGTTTTCCATACTGTATCATACGATAACAAAGAGAGCAATAAACTCCAAACCACACAGACTGCCAGGAAATAAATGGGAAGAATCCAACAGGAAACTGTGTAAATATACTTGTGTATATTTATAGAAAACAGTCTTGAAGCCTGTTTTCATGGTAAAATAACTCTTGCGTTCTGAATAAACCAATTGAAGTCCTTTCTGCAATAGCGTGCTATACCACAATCGTCAAGCTGACAGCTTTGAAATTTGCCCTAATATTTCATCTGCTCCAATAGGCCTAAGTACACTTTTTTAGTGAAAGTATGTAGTATCATAATTGTAGTATCATCAAATCCCCGGACCGACCAACCTGATTTATCCGTGGTTTTTTACAGTTAGGCCTCTTTAGGAAATTGCCAGGTTGGAAATTTCATTGCCACGGTCCATTTCCCTTACTGTTCCTGCAGAAAAAGAATTTAGATTTCATAACATTCATCTTCATCATCACATTCCAAAGGCATATGCAGGTAATGACGCATGTCTTTGTCCGCTTGCAGGAGGGGCGTCCTCTCCGAAACCGTCTCTGGATTCTGAGTTTTTCGCAATATCTCTGCCAGGGTTCATTCCTTAAGAGCATTTCCGAGGGCGCTTGGACACCTTAGAAGGGCTGTCGGAATGGATCCTGTGCTGCTTGGTCATCTTGGCGGTATGAACTTAAGGCAGGGGAGATGTAGGGGGCTCATTGGGTGAGCAGATGAGGGGTATCATGCGACCGGTGGGCTGGTACACCTCATTCTCATTCATCCCATAATTTGGAGTGCACAATAGGCTGCTGTTAAGCCGGCGTTCTGTAGAATTGTCTCTAACCCGCCCTTAGGCACTTACTACCACCACCACCACCTTCACCACCACTGTAATTGCTAAGTAATTGTCAGTTTTATATGAAGACAAATACAGAGTGTCCCAAATTGATGTATACACTCTTTGACTTTGAAATACTATTTCACAGCAAATAAATGAGATAGAAATAAGATTTTTGCGGTTTATGATTCAGAAGGCAGTGGAAAGCATGGAATCATGTTCATCTGTTTATAAACAAACATGGCGGTGCAATTATCGTTCGATGAACGATAATGAAATGTTATTGAAAAGTGGAGAATGTTGTTGAGGTTCAACGACGTTGGAGGGTTGAATTTGGAACACAACCACCAACAAGGTTAATTATCACAAGAATCCGAGACAAGTTTGAAGCCGACAGAACGGTGCAAGATGTGTTGAAAGGGCGGTGCAGAAGAAAGAGAAGTTCCACCATAACGAGAGTGTTCATGATGCAGTCATGCAGGCTTTTGCACAATCCCCAAAGAAGTCAGTGAGGCAATGTTCTCGTTGGTATCAGCAAATCCAGTGTTCATCGAATTTTGCGAGCTCAAAAAGGGAAGCCTTACATTCCGAGACTTGTCCACGCACTAAATGAGGACGAGCTAGAGATGTATAGGACGAAGAGGAAGTGCTGCGGAGTTCCCCTTCGATCACCGGATTTAATCCCTCCATACTTCTACCTATGGAGAGCTCTAGAGGACAGTGTACGCCACAAAAACACAAACATTGGACGGACTGAGAGTTCAGATTGAACATGCCTGTAATGATATTCCATTAGCAACAATCCAATTGGTATGTCGCTCTGTTGCACGTCATTGTTGGGAGTGTACTGTGGAGGTAGGAGGTCATTTAGAACATGTACGGGCTTAAGGCATACAAAACCGCAAAAATCGTATTTCTGTCTCAACTCGTTGCTGAGAAATAGTGTTTCAAAATGTGTATACATCAATTTGGGAGACTGTAGTTCTGGAAACACAAGTTAACCCACATAATATACGTGTAATTGGTCGTCGAAATACCAAGTTATGTTTGAGGCGATAAATAACAAGACCTAAACAGTGAAAATATCTTTTGTTAGTAGCCGTTATGTGTTGTAATACATAATATTAGAAGACGACAAAAGAGAATGTTAGAGACTCACATATTATATTATACGTAGAGTTTCGTGAGTAGTAGTTTAATGGTCTACTGAAATTGCTACTTTGCATTAAAAAGGTTAGAAGACCTGGTGGTGTGTGACGAATTCAAAATACATTGGTTGATTTTACTCTTTTGATATCTCATTCGCACAAAATTGAGCGTTCTTTAGGGGAAAGATCACGTAATACCACCCACACACTGCGATGGCCTTTGACATAACACGATGAAATAGAGTGTATACGGTTGTTTTGGAATCGAACCTGTGTCTCGATCTGAAGTCGTTTTTCCGCACAAGTAATGGCTCCTTCCTGTCACTTCCATTCAGCGAGGTTTATCTTCCCTTTCTCCTCCCATCCAAAGAGAAGAAAAGAGTTCAGCACAACTTCTAAATCGGGAACACAAAATAAGTTCGTAAATAAAAAGGAAAATTGGGTCAATCAACAAGATATACCACATAACATTAGAAACGGGATATACTTTTTAATGGCTAAAACATTTTCTGTAACTTTCTTGGTAAAGTTTAAGTCCATCAAAGTGATAAATGGATCTAGGATTCTTAGGTAAATAAATATTTTATTTGCACTGTATTCATTCATTTACTGTCATGCCCAAGAGGAAGTCTCTCACTGCAAACCCAGCTTTCTCCAATCTTTCCTCTTTGTTTCCTTCTAAGATCCATACACCTTTATGTCCTCTATCTTCTGATATCTTCTTCTACCCCGAACTCTTCTTCCGTTCACCATTCCTTCTAGTGCATCTTTCAGTAGGCAGTTTCTTCTTAGCCAGTGACCCAACCAATTCCTTTTCCTCTTCCTGATCAGTTTCAGCATCATTCTTATTTCAACCACTCTCCCACCACAACTTCATTTGTTATTCTGTCCACTTCACACGTTCCATTCTTCTCCATATCCGTATTTCAAATGCACCTCCTCTTCACTTATCGTCATGCCCATGTTTCTGCACCATACAATGCTACACTCCGTACAGAGCACTTCACTAGTCTCTTCTGCAATTTTATTGCACTGTGTAGAAACTCGTAATTGTGTTTTAAGTTTCAGACAAAATCACATGAGCATATATTTTACATTATATTTCACATAAAAACGCATATTTTGAATGTTTTTAAATGTAAATACACATTTCAAATATTCACATAAAAGCACATAAAAATTAAGTTTACATCAAATAATTTTCTACAAAAGCCCAATCAGATTAATCATCAACCGAACGACTAATGCCGTTGATTAGACGTGATAACTGGCAACTGTTTCTCGGAATTGCTTATCTGTGAACCTGTGGAACTGTACAGTAGTCTGCTCTCTCACCATATGCGATAAGAGCTGTCACCACTAAAAAGTTGTACTGTAACTAACACACATAAAGATTGATGTGTCGTTTAGGAGTGCATTGTAAGTTATCGTAACGCTGATTCAGGAAGCAATTATAATTTTATAAACATAAACTGTCTCTGTTTTCGTTTCCAATCATAAACATGTATCTGGGGAGTGCATAATGTTTCTCAATGGCTAGGGCGCTCTTTTTCCCCAGTACAAGGCAGTGTTCCGCGATAATCGTCAGTCATTTGGCGAGATAGTATAAGTTATACTAGTGAGAACTGGTGAATATTGTTCATATTCACATAATGTAATTGAAACATAATTAAATATTTTTGTCACATTTTTTCGATTTTTAGCACATAAAAAAATAAATATTCCCCCAATTTTTACCACCTAAAAATCCGTTCCCTAGTGATAAAAGTCCTGAAATTTCACCCCACGCTGTCAGTTTCTTTGAGGATCAATGTTAATGGCTTTGTTACGTAATTTTTTAATTTCCTGTTGTGGAGTGCTTTCCCATCGACTGTTGACGCAGTGAGTGAAGTGTTGCGGGTTGCCGGAGTCCTAATCCCTTAACACAGTTTGATTATCCTGGATGGTGCGAGCTTCTACCTCGACGGTCAGACACAGTTCAGTTCTCTGTGAAGATTTGCTCGTCACGTTTTTCATTCGCTGTCAATGTTTACGAAACGGTTGACCACAATTTCAATTTAGTGGGTCTGCCTCTGGCTTCTATGATCAATAATACCAGCTATGCTCATCACAGGTAGATTGTAACATT
Organism: Periplaneta americana; assembly: GCF_040183065.1. Classification (NCBI taxonomy): domain Eukaryota; kingdom Metazoa; phylum Arthropoda; class Insecta; order Blattodea; family Blattidae; genus Periplaneta; species Periplaneta americana. The sequence continues at coordinate 44,778,705 of NC_091127.1, read as the reverse complement.
TATTTCAGACGAAGTGTGAGAGTGCAACAGGTTCATTCCAAATACTTTCTTTGATCGTCTCTGTTATCCACACTCGATCATGACATCATTTATTTTTTTATCCTCTCTCTCTCTAAAATAATAACACAAAATCGGAAAGAATCCTAAAAGAAATCAGTTGTACATGCAGTTCACTAAGACGTTTCTAACTAATCTGTTATTGTCTTGACCACAGTGATAGAAATTGGGAGCTCATAATTGCGAAATTAATTAATTAATTAATTAAGCGGACACTCCACTAAAAAGAACTTATTTCCTAATCATTTTCAACCAAATTTTGAGAGCATGTTTATTATGTAAAGGACTAACAAAATCCTTATCTTGAACTCTCAAATGTTTTTAGCTTTTAATTTTTTATTTATTTTTTTTCCTATTTCTTTTAGAAATATTTTTAAATCCAAGTGTTTAGTAGAAGATCTCAATTTTTAAGCTTCATTTTTCTTGATTACATTCACAAGTCATAGAGAAACATTCTGCATTCATTTTATGCAATATCTCACATTCATAATGTATTAATTCTTTTTTTTAAGTTAATACTTCTATACTAGATTGTATTTTCCTTTTTGTGATTATGTATTCAGTCCCTTTTTTATTATATATATTATTTATTATTATTATTTTAAAGTTAATACTGATTGTGTATATGTATTCAATCTCTCTGTTTTACTTTATTATGTTTATTACCATTTTTAAGTTAATATTTGTATACCGGTATGTATTTTTCTTTATGTGATTTGATCCTGGTTGAGTGGAAGAGAAGGCCTGATGGTCTTAACTCTGCCAGGGAATATAAAAACTATTATTATTATTACTATTACTACCTCATTTATTCCTTTTGAATTGTTCTTTTATGTTGAAAATGTTATTTATTCTATAATTAATGAAAAAAAAAAATATTAACAAAATAAACAAGCAGAATTTCTTACGAAATAAATGCATAGAAAGTGCAGCTACCTAATAAATACTTACGATAAAAATGTAATTCAGATTGGTTAATGTTTGGCATAAAAAGTTGGTGTTCAATCAAGAAAAATAAACTAGCAGGAGAGAGAGAGAGAGGGAGAGGAAGAGGGAGAGGGAGAGGGAGAGAGAGAGAGGGAGAGGGAGAGGGAGAGAGAGAGAGAGTGTGTGTGTGTGTCTGTGTCTGTGTCTGTGTGTGTGTATCTACCAACTTCACTTGCGTGATTCGGGTTTCGCTGGCAGGACTATGACCCATTTTAAATTTTGATTTGAAAGTAAAATGAATATTAATGTAACACATATCTATTAAAATTCTCCTCCGCTACATTCATCTAATAACTTCAGGGAACCAACTTCAGAACAAAAAGTTACTACATTTTTAATCAGAAATTTGTAAAACTAAATAATTTTATGAAAAAAAAATGACAGCTCGTTACATGTCACGTCCCCTTACAAAAATTCAAATATCTCGGAGCAACAGTAACAAATATAAATGACACTCGGGAGGAAATTAAACGCAGAATAAATGTGGGAAATGCCTGTTATTATTCGGTTGAGAAGATTTTGTCATCTAGTCTGCTGTCAAAAAATCTGAAAGTTAGACTTTATAAAACAGTTATATTACCGGTTGTTCTGTATGGTTGTAAAACTTGGACTCTCACTTTGAGAGAGGAACATAGGTTAAGGGTGTTTGAGAATAATGTTCTTAGGAAAATATTTGGGGTTAAGAGGGATGAAGTTACAGGAGAATGGAGAAAGTTACACAACGCAGAGCTGCATGCATTGTATTCTTCACCTGAAATAATTAAGAACATTAAATCCAGACGTTTGAGATGGGCAGGGCATGTAGCACCTATAGGCGAATCTAGAAATGCATATAGAGAGTTAGTAGGGAGGCCGGAGGGAAAAAGATCTTTGGGGAGGAGGAGACTTAGATGGGACGATAATATTAAAATGGATTTGAGGGAGGTGGGATATGATGATAGATAATGGATTAATCTTGCACAGGATAGGGGCTGATGGCGGGCTTATGTGAGGGCGGCAATGAACCTACGGGTTCCTTAAAAGCCATAAGTATGTAAGTAAATTTACATATGTATTTATTTATAGATTGAGGCCATATGGCCTTCTCTTCCATCCTACCAGCTAGCACATATATTCACAACAAATACAAACAGTGAGAGAGAATAATGAACGAATTAAATGTGTAACTTCCGTATTTAAGTTAAATTACAATTAGTCAATTGTGGATCAATAACATGATTGTGAAATCGATAGTATACTTATGCAACAAAATAATAGAATTCATTAAGGCATGGGCGAAAATCCTGGATACTGAAATAAAGTTTTCAGGATGGTAGTTAATCGACTCACAGAGAAAGTGGATGGAACTACGTTACCTACTATTACGAATACTGATGTATGTGTGAAATGAAGCCAATAAATAGCGATCAGAAGGATGAACCGTGAACGATGTTAACTCCCTAAGTTGGAAGCGGCATTGATGAAGTAATTGGACTTCTTCATCGTCCATTCAAGTGTCACAGCTAGACAAAAACATGTTGGATACTGAAAATAGCGCTGACCTCTTGTGTCCTTGCCTCCGAAATGGCTTCACCCACCACTCAGAGATGCGCTAAGTGGGAAGATGACGTCCTGCAATGAGGTCATGGGCAGAGCGCCCACTGACCTGAAGTCCTCAAGTCGACTACCGACATTTCAGGCGGCAGGTCTGTGGACATTTTATTGCAACAACGAAGAGACTCGCTCAAGAATGTAGGCTTTACACCACGGTCTAAAATGGCAGCCCGCTTGCAGCATGAGTCAGCAAGTGTGCAGATGAATGAGTGACGTAACTTGTAACCGGCAATTGTATGTCTAGCAGTAACATATTAGTATGTCTCGCATGTATGTCATTAAGATTTGTGAAAAAGTTTGCTTTTATATTTAATTATTTATTATACATCTTGATTACACAACTTTTAACACTGTATCACTTCGGAATATGTATGATAAGACTTTCTTGTGTTAAATTCTAACGTACCTTCTTTACATGTTTCGACCTCTTATGGGTCATCCTCAGAACTGGCTGAAGCTGGTCTTGGCGCCTCTTGTTTTGTTTCCTGTGAGGGTGTGTTTGTGTGATGTAAAGTGGAGTGAAAGAGTATGTGTGTTCTGAAATTGAGTTGTGTGTTGAGAATTTCTTTGGGGTGTGTTCTTAACACATAACTCAATTTCAGAACACACACACTCTGACTCCACTTTTCACCACACGAACATACCCTCACAGGAAACGAAACAAGACCAGCAACGACCAGTTCTGAGGATGACCCATAATAGGTCGAAACATGTAAAAAAGTTACGTTAGAATTTAACACAAGAAAGTCTTATCATACATATTCCGATTTAATTATTATTAACTTGTTAAAATACTAGGCAATCGAAAAGTAATGGCAATATATTTACTGCTTCACACTAAATTTATTTAGTTACTTTTTATATTATACAATTCAAATATAGTCTCCTACCATGTCAACAATACGTTGCCAAATCCTTGGAAGATGGCGGACTCCATCTGCAGCATCATTTCTGGATATCTCTGTCACTGATCGAACTGAAGCTCTTTGGATGCCAACTCTTAAGAGTATATGTATGTGAACGACCAAAAATATTATCAGAAAATGGAGGCTCTAAATTTCTAAAATTTTTTAGGGATATGAAGTCACAATTGGACACAAATTACAAGGTACCACAACAAGACTTGTTAGAATTTAAATATATGGTAAAAGTATAAAGAAAGGTACTAATAATATGTTTTAGTATTCACTTTTTACTTTAAATTAAATTTTCCAAAATTTGAAAATTTTCACACATTATTTCATAACTCCACAACCGTTAGGGATAGAATTCTGAAATAGTGTACACTGATTTAACATGCATTTATGCAAAAGATAGACTACATTATTATGCCTATTTCTTTGAAAATAGAAAAATTACGTCATAAAACATTATGTAAATTTTAATATATTTTATATAGGACAAATAAAAAATTAATTGCATTAAAATAAACAACTCTACATGTCTGAGAGTAGTCTACTTTTCAGAAATAAGTGTTTATTACATGAAGGAAAAATATTAAAGATGTCAGAGAGACCATAACAATGTTATGGTTACCAAATGATGCAACTGCAGAAATTTTTGTTTGTTTTTTTTTTATACTTTGATAAAACTGGATTGAAAAATATTATTAGTAACCTTTTTTATACTTTTATCAGATATTTAAGTTCTATTAAGTCTTGTTGTGGTAATTTGTAATTTTTGTCCAGTTGTGAGTTCATTTTCTTAGACATTTAGAGTCTGCATTTTCTGATAATATTTGTTGTCCTTTACGTACATATACCCTTGATTGAAAGTGAATGCCTCGCTTCCACCCATCTTGCAGTAGTTCGATATGGTAGGACTTCTCTACCACAAGCTTCTTGTATTGCTCTTAAGTTCTAAAGCACTGAGTTGCACTTTTTCCTCTTGCAACTTGGATTTTATGAAGCACCTTCGTTTGTACATACTGAACAATTTTTATGGGTATATTACTTACTACAAATCAGGAACAGTGACAGTATTTACAAAATATGTTTACTTTAAAGCTTTCAATTTTGCAGGTTTATGACAGAATTGCTGCTCTGTTTACAAGAGTCCAATGGTCACCGCTAAGAGTACTGATTTACAGCATTGTTGCTATTACTTATCGAATGCTATGGTATTTAACACTTAAGACTTAGGTAATAGCTGAAATCAAAATTATATTTCTGGGTATAACATTTGCTTTTCATTTCAAATAAAAGATTTTCCAAAGCATACACGTTTACATACAGAATGTAACAAAAAAACTTATAGGGCTTGCAAGTATGATCAGAGTGCACCTCAGTTTCTTTGCACATTTGTTTGTTGTAATTATTATTATGCATCCTTCTGTTTATATTTCCTTAGATGAAGTGTTCAAAATGTTCTCCTCAAGCGTGGAATGAGACCTCTGCCATTTGCTATTGGTTGAATAGCAATTATTATACGTCTCTCCTATTGTGCCGGCAATGTTTACTTCTCCTGTCACATTATGGAACAAGGTATAGTCTAGTTTAGACACAATACATTTTTGAAAATAATTTATTTATTCATATTTTTTATTTACAAAATCCATTATTAGCTCCTAATTTTCAATATACATAGGCTACTTAATATTTATCAACGTTAGATCTCAGGTAATAGGGGAGAGTTGGGTAGTATCGAACATCGGGTAATATCGGAGAGTGAGTTTCTTTCATCTACCACCAGATGATCGTACTTGAATGATATGGTTACGTTTCTGAGATGTCGCATAGAGAAACAGAACCATGTTATTCAGGTACTACCATCTGGTGGTAGACGAAAGAAACGCACTGTCCGATACTACCCAACTCTCCCCTATATGCATGGACACGTACGAATATATTCACTGAATTTGGTGTAAACTGTACGCGCATGGAGCATTTTGATTATCGCAAATTATGTTTCGAAAAAAAGGAACATATGCGTAAAAAGCAATGCAATGCCGACATGGAAAAGGGCTATATAAAAATCTCGTCTGGACATCAAAGAAGCCGTAAAGGCAGAAAAATCTCTTACTAACAACTTCCTAAGCGCAAAAGGAATATTTTCTTACAAAAAACCGAAAGTTGGCTTTTTAAATAATTTTTTTTTGTAAAAACTTAGTTGTAGAGTTCCTTGAATAATGAAAGTATTAAATAAAATAATCCAGTATGTCTTCAAAAATTCAATAAAAAGCTGAAAATAATCCATTTCCCAGAATGAGTACTTTTTAGTATAACTTACTAGACTAGACGGCATTTCGGAAGGCGGTCAGCTGCTATATGCGCCGTAGTATTTCTGGTATGTGACGTCACAAGCTTGTACATTAGAACCAATCGAATCAGTCTATAACAAGTAGTTCCCGAGTTCGTATGTTTACGTGTGAGTGTTTCAATACATCGAATAAGTAAAACTAACATTTACTGTGTGTGTGTGTGTGTGTGTGTAAGTTGAATTAATAGAATAAGAGACTGTAAAAAGACTAGTATTGTACAGGCAGGAGCGGAAATTAGTGTTTAAGGTGTATAATTATTTTAAAAACGTTGAAGAGCAGAACGCTGCCGGCCATCTTGATGCTGGCTGCAACGTTGCCAACTCGCAAGAAACGACTGCTTAAGAATGTGGTGTGGGATTGAGAACCGTGCTAAGAATATTGTTAGTGAAGGAAACAGGGTTTGTTTGGAGTCATGCTTGCAGTAATCAACAGCTAAAGTCATTATTGTCTTTTAATAATTTAAATTCTCTCCTGTGCTATTTGTATTACACGTGAGCGTAAAGTACGATGTGGCAATGTTGTACGCTGCCTTGCTCTCCCTATCTGTCTCTCTCGACACAAACGCTAGCAGACTACCGCCTTCCGAATTGCCGTCGACTATAGTGACTTACAGAGAACTTTAAAGCATCGGCTGTGTAGACTGTATAATATGTGAAACTGTGTTTGCATAGTTTTTGAGACCTGGGAGCTTTACAATAGGAAACCCGCGAGATTATTAATGATTTATGAGTGAAAATGGAGAACTTGTAATGAACTTTAACGACTGCATGAAAGTGTAATACAAATTTTGGACACTGAGGAGCATAGCATCAAATTTAGACAACTTCATTTTTGGCGATTTCGAGATTTGATTTTTCACATAGAATTTTGTGTGCTGAATGCGATTCTGGAATTGTTTAGGTTCAAAAACGGACAGAACAGAGCGAAAATAGCACCTAATTATGCGCTTTTGAATCAAAATGTAGACAACTACACTGTGGCTTGGTTTCAAATTAGGGAAATTCCTTCAGTAGACAATGAGAATCCCACATTCGTACCAACATTTCCCATCACGCACCGCGAATACAACATAGCTGATTGTTTATATAATCGGTTTGTGGATGAACAAGTACTATTTTACATAAATTTGCTTTGTAATCAAGTTAGAAGAGACTTAGATTCAAAAGTAGACAATTTCACTTTAAATATGGCTTCGTTTGGTTTCAAAAACAGACAATTACATTTTAATTATAGCTTCATTTGGTTTCAAAAACAGACACTCCACGACTTAGTTTCAGAGATGGACAACTCCACATTTAAACTTAAATTTCGAACTGAATATTATTTTTAATCACATTTTGAGACTGAAAAAAAATATTTCTATGACCCATGAGAACGTTAAAAAAAAAAAAAACATACGTATAACGTATATACTGTATGTGTGTCAGATTCATCAGTAATGCTCACAAATTTGACTACATTACACCCTCGTTCAAATCTTTATCCTGGCTGCAACTTAATAACTGTAGAACACTTCATTCGCTCTCTCTTCTGTTTCGAGTTCTACATACTTCTACTCCAAATTATCTTCGTTCCCGGTTTAACTACTTATCCTCCAATCACAATCTGAACACTAGGTCACAGGAGAGCCAAATCCTAGCAATTCCTGCCCATAGAACATCCCACTATTCATTTTCTTTTACTGTCTCAGTCCCCCGTGAATGGAATTCTCTACCTCAGAAGATTAGTGGCTACCAGACAATAACCACTTTCAAGAAAAGGCTAAACGATTTCTTACGAGCGCAGTCAAATTGAAGTTATAATTGTGATCGAATTTAATAATTTAATTTAATTTAGGTTTGACTATCATTACTATTACTACTACTATTATTATTATTATTATTATTATTATTATTATTACATAATTATTTTATTGGTGTTGTGAAGATGAAAAGAATTGTCATTGTATTATATTAATTATGTATTATATTGTCTTGTATTGTAGTATTGTATTGCTTTGAATTGTATTGTATTCTATTAATTATGTTAAATTCATAACATTGTAGTAATTTTCTATCATACCGGTTCAGTGGAAGAGAAGGCCGAATGGCCTTAACTCTGCCAGTTAAAATAAACCGTTATTATTATTATTATTATTATTATTATTATTATTATTATAACGGTGACATTCGTTTGCTAGGATCTAGTTTTTCGTCTCTCCTGTAAAAAAGCAAAAGTGGAGTTGTCCAACTTTGATACCAAGCTCCTCATCTTTAATTCGTATTAATAACACATTACATTAATTAAAAGGACGTTATTATGGATTAAAGTAGAACTACTATTACCATTCTAAAGAACATGAAGAGACTTCATTCCATTAGGCTTTATATAATTTTACAACACTGCTTCCTGTAGAAATACAAATTCTCAGTTACCACTACAGGCAATCAAATATTTCGCTATGTTCAATTATTTACTGCTTCATAAAGTTCTACCCTCTGAAACTCACTCAGATTTGCCACAGTAGAGAATGGAGATTTAAAACACTGTTCTCTGTCTCTCTCGGAAAATTAAATTTTTCCATTAGTTTCCGCGCATATTTGGCTGATGTTCTCTGGCCTGGAGTGAGAGTGGTGACATGTGACTCATTTAATTAAGGCAGCCTGAAATTTTACCCGAACATTTTGGGAAGGATTGTAATGTTTCAGGTGTCTTGATACTCAATTATGAATGAACGAAGAATAAGGATATGTAGGCCTACTTTTTCAAAAGACTTCTACTGATGCAAATTATTTTATATTGAACCGAAATATTAACGTTTATTTCTCCTTGTTCTGCTTCAAGATTGATTTCAAATAAAACCTACCTTAAAAATTACTGGACGTTCTAACTTACAGTAGTTTATATAATTATTCGTTTAACCAAGCGATTTTGCTCCTCAGACTAACAATTCAGCCTCGCATTCGGGAGGTCCCGAATTCAAATCCCGTAGCCGTCAATCTGACGGGGGGTTTTCATGTTTTCTCTCAGTCACAAAAGGCAAATGTATTGGAAATTTGCATTCCATGATTCATCACTGACTCAATTATCAATGTCATAACAATTAACCAAAATATAAAATCAGTTACACGAAAATAAGCCATCTATATCACATGACAATTGAAACAGCAACTCAGCAGTAGTAAAAACGGTCTGCTGATATACCCAAAGAACTTACAAGTGATATAACCACAGATGTTAAAGCGTGTATAAATAAACTTAAAAATATATTAATTCGAGTGTCATTTTTAGATTACGCAACAACCTGTAAAAAGTGGAGACCTTCCTTCCTCCAAGAGCTTCCTAAAGAAAGTATTGGATAAAATAGGTAAATATAAAGATAAAGATAAATATAGCCTATTGTGTCCCATGAATGGCAAAGGTCTCTTTAAATAAGGGAAAGCTCTATTTGCCTAACGTGATGAGCTAGTTCAGGTTAGACGTGATATTTAAATCTAAGAACTTGAATTCCTTTAACAATGTTTCTCTCACTGCCTTTAACAACTTCCTGTCTATGCAGTTTCTTCTGTCTCTTGCCTCTCTGGACCACTGTTGACCTGCCTGTTCTTGAAGAAGTCTGCCCATCTGCGCCGATGTCTGCCCTGAAGTCTCCTTCCTGTACGGGGGTCCCACATGGTAGCTCGGTATGTCCATCTGTCGCCTGGTAGCCTGGCCACGTGTCCACCCCATTTCCATTTGAATGTAATGGCTGCATGTGTGATGTCCTGTGTATCTGCCAGTTGGTACGGTGTCGCATTTGGGATTTTCTCCTTCAATGATACGCCCATAATTTTGCGCATCATTTTTCTTTGTAACGTTTGTAGTTTGGTCCTGTGTTTCCCTGTTAGCGAACATGTTTGGCACCCATAAAGTAATACAGGATAAACACAGGTCTCCAGTGCCTGTATTTTAGTTTTTCTGCTTAAGATTTTGTCAAGCAGAATGAATGTAAGATAGTCTAACAAAAACTTTTACTCCATGTGAGGCCTATCATACCACAGAGTTTGTGCAGAGATTTTGAATCATTGTGTATATCAGTGGTTTCCAAAAGTTTTGAAGGCTCGACTCACTTTTGGGCGAGACTTTTGTTTGCGATCCCCCAATATGGTATACCAGTACTTAATCCTATTCTAAAAATAGAAGAACTAATAGAAAATTTAGCCGTGTATGGTACAAAAAATACGTTTTTTCTGCGGATGTGCAATTAAATTTGTACAATTTTAAACAACAGCTTTTGGAGTATTTCCAGGAAAAACTCAAAACAATTATTCATTTAATATGACAGTCACAGATGGATATTGTATCCATTTTTCGATATTCGCATTTAAATGGCTAAAATTAAATAAAAAATGAAGTAAAAATACATTTAAATAAGTACCTACGGATATAATGTTGGAAACAGATTTTTTCTTTGCAGGGCATAGACCAGTTTTGGATAAAAAGAATCTCTTAAATTTGTTGTAACATTTTCAACTTTATATTTACGCAAAATGAAATTCTCAACTCTGATTGCCATAAAAAAACAAAACCAAGAAATCTTATTGAATTTTAAAATGATATCAGTGTGTGTATCGAATATAGGGTTCAGATTTGAGAATGACTTTCTAAAAAACGGGCACATTTATCAGATTATAATTATTTACTTTGTAACTACTTACTTACAGTCTTTTAAGGAACCCGGAGGTTCATTGCTGCCATCACATAAGCCCGCCATTGGTCCGTATCCTGAGCAAGATTAATCCAGTCTCTATTATCATATCCCACCTGAAATTTGGAATGCACGGAGTATACATGATGTCATGACCCCTGGGGCGGGATGGCACTGTGGGAGTACAATTGGTTTCGTAAGAAATTACATTACCTCTTTTCTAATTCTACTTGGCGTGGTTCCTTGCAATCACCACACGTGCATGAAATCCTGTGAGTAAACAAGTTTATTTTATTTCTTTTCATTTATTTATTTGATTATTATACATTCATATTAGTGTTACTGTTAATTTCGCTATTTTATAATTCACAGCACTGAGGAACATGTCGCAAATTAAGAGAACCAAGCGTTCCCTTCAGAACGAAATTTTAGAGAAGTTCGAAAAGGAATATTTTCTTAGTAAAGGAAAAAAAAAAACACTACATTTTGCAAATTGTTGAAAAAAAGTATGAGGAGAGATAGAACTCGATTCTTTCAAAAGCAATGTAATAGCAAAAGGTACTTACTTACTTACTTACTTAATGGATTTTAAGTCACCCAGAGGTTCAATGCCGCCCTCACATAAGCCCGCCATTGGTCCCTATCCTGAGCAAGATTAATCCATTCTCTATCATCATATCCCACCACTCTCAAATCCATTTTAGTATTATCTTCCCATCTACGTCTCGGCCTCCCTAAAGGTACATGGAAAATATTTAATTATACAGTCAAAACTGGCCTTCAACATTCAAATCAGACATAAGACATGAAAAAGAATTTAATCGATATGTTGGTACATGCCAACATCACTTTAGCGTTTCTTGAAAAAAGTTATTTTGAGTTAAAGTAGGAGATATTTTTCTTCTGATATGATGCGAATGTACTCGTATCTTGTAATTCGAGGCACTGAATTGGGAAGAAATGTATTTCATGTACGTACTGCATTTTTTTTTCTTTTTTGCTCACACACAAATGATTATTTCATATTGTAAAAGCTTTTACAGTATAATGTAAATTGAAACTTATAATGTAGGCAATGATTTGTTGTATTAGAAATGCACTATATACGAGTACTTTATATTTGTAAACGTGAACATTTATTTTGTGTCCTACTGTGATTAAATGCGTATCTGTTGAGCAAGGACTAACTGCACTCTCACACTCTCATTCCCCTCGATCTACACAACACAGTGGGCCGTGTGTTCGTAACTTGAAGAGTTTCGGTAAACTGATCCGAAGTCCGATTATTACAAACAGGTTTACAATGTAATATCACAACTTCGTGTGATCGATATCCTACGTTCTTATTCTTTTCCTCCAATTCTCTCTAATTTGCCAATCCCGTTTTTGCAGTCCTTTCTCTGCCAACGCTTTATGTCTTGAAACCACGTGTTTTGCGGTCTACCTCTGCCTCTCCTTCCCTCTGGAATCCGATCTAAAACTCTTCTTGGTAGCCTCCCATCATCCATTCGCTTGACACGTCCATACCATTCTGTCTATATTTTAAGAAATCTAAAATTGAATTTTCTTTATTCATATAAATTGGTTTCATCACTTCATTTCTTATTTTTTGAAGTTTAGAATGTCTGGCCGAATGTCGTAAAAAATCCATTTCTTATGCTAATAATTTTGACCGAAAATTTTATTTAACTTCCATGTTTCCGCTCAATATGTTGTCAAACTTTTCACTATACACAGATAAATATTTATTTTTGTTTCCTTAAAAATAGTCTTGTTCCATAATGTTCCATTTAACATTGCTATTGCTGATCTTCCTTTATTTATCCTACGTTTAATATCATCCAGAATAAATATGGGAATATGTCATTATTCGGTTGAGAAGCTTTTGTCATCCAGTCTGCTGTCAAAAAATCTGAAAGTTAGAATTTATAAAACAGTTATATTACAGGTTGTTCTTTATGGTTGTGTAACTTGGAATCTCACTTTGAGAGAGGAACATAGGTTAAGGGTGTTTGAGAATAAAGTGCTTAGGAAAATATCTGGGGCTAAGAGGGATGAAGTTACAGGAGAATGGAGAAAGTTACACAACACAGAACTGCACGCATTGTATTCTCCACCTGACATAATTAGAAACATTAAATACAGACGTTTGAGATGGGTAGGGCATGTAGCACGTATGGACGAATCCAGAAATGCACAAACAGTGTTAGTTGGGAGGCCGGAGGGAAAAAAAAACTTTTGGAGAGGCTGAGACGTAGATGGGAAGATAATATTAAAATGGATTTGAGGGAGGTGGGATATGATGATAGAGACTGGATTAATCTTGCTCAGGATAGGGACCGATGGCGGGCTTATGTGAGGACGGCAATGAACCTCCGGGTTCCTTAAAAGTAAGTAAGTAAGTAAGTAAGTAAGTAAGTAAGTAAGTAAGTACGTATGTTTAATACTCAGCATATGAAGAAATATTAAATTTTATTTATTTATTTATTTTTCTGAAGATAGGACTAAAATTGATAATTAGAAGAAATAAAATAATATTATCATTTTACACATTAAACTGCCGATAAAACCATAAAAACTAAAATTTCATTCTTTTTTGTCAAATTCGGTAGCCTATATAAACTCCCCTCAATTGTGTACAATCATATTTTCAAATATGTCGTATCTCACTTGACTTGAAAGATAAATTGATGTTAGAAGGTACGTTCCTATACCAAATTTACAGAATTTTATAGTCCCATTCACAATGAAAATTAAACATAACCGTAACATAAACACAGAAGTTTGCGCCCAGGCTACCAAATGGGATCATTCACAATGATTCACATAAGCATTGACATAAACATTACCGTAAGACGTTAACATGAAAGTTTGCAAACTGCAAACTTTCATGCTTATGCTTACGTGATTTGCAAACAGAACACAATAGTGGAGCGCTGAAGTATACGACAGAATATGAGGAAATGGCGTCGTTGTTATGTTTCCATGGTTACCAAGTATGTTTGCGGTTATGTTTATGTTCCCATCGTGAATGATGGTAAGACTTCTTGATATTACCGTAACGTTTATATCCTTAAGTTAACGCTTACGTTATGTTTAATTTTCATTGTGAATGAGCCTTATCTGTCGTGTCACGTGCTGGTCTTTTCAGCCGACATTTATGAACATTCTGTACATACATAATAATATAAATGGGAAACAAATAAAATCAAAATACACGAGTAACAAAACAATACGTAAACGATAAAAGCAGACTAGAAGGATATATTACATGAATAAATTAATAATGCTTCTGTATTACAATCAAAGATAGGATTGAATATACAACAAAGTGATTTGTAACATAGATAGTAACCGCTATTCAACTATTATTAATTTAATGACAACAGTCAATATACAATGCAGTTTAAAATTTTCACAACTCACATTTGAGGTAATTGAAAATACTTGAAATATTATTGCTCAATTTTAATATTTACATACAGTTTTACTTTGTTGTGCATATACAATAATTAATTACCGTAGCTATATATTCGGATATTGGTGTGTGATTCGCCATTATCCCTCCTGCCCTTGGCTTTGTGTATAACTACGTTTTAATATTGACCAATCACTTATGTGGATACTCGTCCCGAATCCCATACTGTCCCATCGCTATTTACCGTAATCTCTTTGTATGCATTCTGATACGGGCAGTCAAGGGTATTGATGTGAAGGGAGGGGAAGACGGTGCTCCGGTCGATCTAAAATTGACTTTGTCAGCGCCAATTCGTTGTCCATCTCCATTAAAACTATATATCGATCTTTTTGTTTCAGCTCTAAAACCGTGCTTCCATTACCGTCATTGTTTCATGCTTTTTATGTGACTAGGCCTATGTAGCATAAAAATTAACATCCGCTGCAAGGAAACCGGGAAATGTAACACAGACGAATCGGAAGTGGAAGTAATCACTTTCCAAGGCCACAGTATGGCTCGAAATAAGTGCTACAGTTGTGTTGTTCACTTTAGTAAAATAGCGAAAGGAAATAAAAGCGATACAAAAATTCATTAATTAATATAGATAAACACAAAATGAAAAGGATTTATTCTTCACCATGACTCTTATATAAAGGCCAATGAACCAGAAGACACAATAAAATATTTAGGAATAACTTTCAATGATGAACTGCAGTTCAATTACGAAGAATTGATAGTTTCTCTTAGTCAGGACATTGCACATTTGAAGAGTCCACTGCAAGAATGATGGATGTCACTTTCTTGTCGAAAATGAACCAAGACTGTCAATGCATAGCTTAAGACATATAGAATATACATACAGAGTTATATGGCATTAACACTGATAGTCATTGTCCAGTAATGATCGGAAAATCACAGTTAAGCTTTGAGCGCTAAGCATTTCAAACTTTCAATCGCTTCTCCTGCAAAATGTATTCAAAATGACATACATCATTCTTGCAGTGGACTCTTCATTTAGTATCGACACCTATGTTACGGCCTGATCAAAAACTTAATATTGTTAATCAATATATCTGGCCCAAGCTCATATATCCCCTGCAAGTGGCTCCTTTACGTAAATAATTATCTCGAAGTTTTTTGGAAGACGTTGATAAGATCCTTCGAAACTCTGTTACGGGAACTGGGTAGTGCTGCCTGTGGGATTAAAATTTTTCTGTACAAAAGTTCAGTTCAATATTTCTAGGCTCTTAGTGCTCAGATTAGAATAACAATTTTCATGCTCATACAATCAATCATTCTGAATTCAGTGGTATAAAAGATAGCTAATTAGTTTCGTATCAAAGTGCAAAAGAAGGATCCTAACTGATAACCTGTTTTCCCAATTTGCTAAGTGTACAGCATTCTTCACGTGCACATTACTTGCTACAATTTTCACTCATATGCCTTGTATTTTTTTTTATCTAGTAATGTATACTGTAAATTTTAAAGAAAATTTAATTCAATATTCCACTCGTGGTGAAAGAGAAAAATATTGAACTTCGTTTAACATTTTTTGCAATTTTTTTCAAAGCATATATATTTTTTTCTCCTGTTATGTGTGTGATATTCTTAAACCGTAGGTCTGCTAAGTAGAATACAGGCTGAAAAAAATATTGTAAAAATTTATGTATATTGATTAAGTAGTTTCCGAGAAAAATGCACTTAATTTTGAAAAAAATGTCAACTTATGGAAAACTGCATTTAAAAAAAGAAGGATGTATGAATTACATGCACCGTTAAATTGCAAGAGGCTATTTAAAGGGCTTATCTGCAGAACTACCTCCCACAATATTTGTATTGTTTTAAAGAGCAAGTTTTGTTTTTTTAACACAAAAAAAATTGGAGTTTTGACATCTAATCACTACCTGGTTCCCTTAAAGAAATGCTTTTCCTCCCAACCGATATGACAAATGGATGCTGTACGCTAGTTAAAAGTTAATACGCGCTTCGTAGGAAGCTTTTCTTCAACATTGTAACATCTGTCTTCCTCATGGGAGAAGAAATTTTCTCATGAAATTTCAGCCGGTGTATGGGACCGGTGCCCACCCAGCATCGTGATGCACTCGGGGAGCTACGATAGGTAGCGAAATCCGGTTGCGAAAGCCAGCTATAACGGCTGGGGGGATCATCATGCTAACCACACGATACCTCCATTCTGGTTGGATGATCGTCCACCTCTGATTCGGCATGTGGGCGTGAGACCAGCAGCCGGCTGATCGGTCTGGGTCCTTCATGGGCTGAAGCGCCACGGATTATTATTAAAACATCTGTCTATCATTAATCGGTGCAGATAATCCGCATGATGAGACAGATGTTGAACTCAAATCGTCGTGTGATTCCCTCTGCCTTTCTTTTCCCTAAGACTTTATTAAAGCTACAATTCGAAATTTTCGAGAAGAACTGCGGGGTCGTGAAATTGAATCATGGAAAATTCTTTCTGGACAAGGATGTACAGCGAAGTAACAGCCGCTAACAGTTGGATTGCTAACAAGAAAGGACTTTCGACTAGTGAATGGATATCTAGCCTGAAAGAGCCCGCAAATTTAGCTGTTCGTTTCGTTCCCGGCAGATCTCTTGGCGGTACCCGGTGCAGGCATGGCTGCCCGGAGATTGAAACTTTACCACACGTCTTGGGATTCTGTGAACAGGGATTGCTCTTGAGGAACTCTAGACATCATCTTATAAGATCCAAAATTCCTGCCGTATTAAGAAATAAGAGCTGGATAGTAGAAGAAGAAATCTCCTGTCTAGCTGAAAATGGGTCAACGAGACGAGTCGATATTTTGGACTACAATGCTGACACTAAACAGGGCATCATTGTGGACTCCACGATACGTTTTGAAGTAGGATGTCATCAGTCAACCGAGGTGCACCTTGAGAAGAACTCGATCTATGAATCTATAGTCAACTATTTCAAGCTGAAATATGCCTTAATTCATGTTGAGGTATTCTATTGGGTCATAGGTGTTCGAGGGACTATACCAGCTTTTTTTTTTCTAAATATTTCGATGGAAATTTGCTCTATCAACATCTCTGAGGGATGACGTGATAACTGTGTTAAAAAAGCCTGTCAAATCCAGATTAATAATCACATGGTGCCATATTAATATCAATTGTAGATTTTCATGTACTTTTCTTTATTTCTTTTTTTAAATTTAATTATCTATATTTATATTTATATATTTATTTTTTTTAGGATATAGTGAGTCCGTAAGGGCTACCCTCGACGGGTAGGGCAGTTTGTAATTAATAATAACAACAGTAAATAAGAAAATATCACATTGACCATTTTACTTTTCTGATAAGCAGATCATATTACAATAATCAGAAATATCTCAAAGCATCAATTTAGCAAAATATCAATGGTTTGATTCGAATATTCATTATTCTTAACACTGCTAAACAATAGCTATTCATTTTCCATTAAATAATAGATCTTATAAATTGCCTAATTCTTCCCTAAGCATTAAGCTACACAATTCGGGTTGTTCCGTAATTAGCCGTAATTGTCATAAATGAATCTTCAGAGGTTAAATATTTATTAATCATTATTGGTAAACATCTGAAATGGAACAAACATATTAGCTTTCTTTATAACAAATTACGTAGAATTATATTATTATAATGTTGAGTTACATTATTATTACTTACTAATGGAAGTGCTATACACAGTTTACCTTGCCTTATTATTATTATTATTATTATTATTATTATTATTATTATTATTATTATTATTATTATTATTATTATTAACTAGTACAACTGGAACATGCGAAAGTGCGAATTAAATATTTTAGAAGGACTGCAGGCTATAGAAAATTATATATGGGTATTTTACCTCATCTTACTAGTTTTATCATTAACCCATACAATTAAAATAAATTAATATCGAATGCGGTGTAGGGGAGCGAAACTAGAATTTCTCACAATGCGGACCTCCATGACTGTGTGGGGAGCATGATGCAGGGCCACCGCGAGGACGTCACAGGATAAGTACAAGACAAGGGACAAACAGCCAGTTCTGTGGAGTGGAGATAAATACCCACCAATGTCTGAAATCGAACTGCGAACAGCTTGCCTGGAAAGCGCACGCGCTATCTATTAAGCCAAAGTGACGAATGGATAGTGGGAAATAATTACAAATTAAACCCTTAATACAAGTATATCACTGATAAATGCAAATTTACCTGGTAATATTGTTTCCAGTACAGGCTGGATAGGGACTGGATTAATCTTACTCATAATAGGGACTGATGGCGGGCTTATGTAAGGGCGGCAATGAATCACCGGGTTCTCTAAAACCATTTATAAGTAAGTAGATGATTATCTATCGTGCTTTTCCATAAATATTTAATGCTAAGGAAGTTTGTTTTGGTTTCTTAACCTGGGATGTCACCAAAATAGACTACTTTTCTCCTGAATCTACTGTTGTCAATTTTTCAAATATAATTTTAAGTAAATACGTGTAATTATAGAAAACAAGTTAAGAATGTAAATTGTGCAAAAAAAAAAACAAATATAAACAAAGGAAATTATTTGCGTAATATAAAAAAGTATGAGGGTGTAAATACAGTTAGGCTATGTATAAATATCTATGAAAAAGTGCAGAAACATACGTTTAAAGGAATATGTAACAAAACACACCATTATCTGTGATAATGAACTTATTTTCATATAAAATTAACACACGTCAAGGTATGGTCAGCGAATAGGGATTATAAAGAATGGACACTGAGCGAATTTTCCTGTGTTTTGTTTCTCTGTGTGCCAGCGTTTAGTTCCACTTTCAAGCGCTAGAGATTAGTGTAATCGAGCATACGCTAAGATAATAATTGAGTATAGAGTTGAGACACAGGATCCAAACATCGCCTACCTTATTGCATAATCCAGTAACGCTTTCCTTCAAATAAATTCAAGTTAACAGCTTTTCCTTATTTCTCAGTGGCAAACTAGTTGTAATAATATTTTTTTTTTTATATTTCAGATATAATAAATTATATTATAAAATAATACAATACATTATAAAATTAAGTATCGAATTCGTCTAATATTTGTATATAATATAATATAGGCATATGGTTTTACTTATCATAAGAGTTTTATTTTTCCATTTTCAGTGCTATCAAATCATTACATATTTTAATTGTTGTTGGGGTCAACGTCTCAACTCTCATTATAAAGGAACTCTAGAGTCTAGACATTACAGTTAATGACGGATTTATTATTTTATGGATCCAAATTATTTTATTTGAGTACATGATGTACCTAAATGTATTAATTATATTTGTTATATTTCCGCTGTGTCGACTGCTAGCTTGTGTGATGTCAGCGCCAACTCTAGGGAGAAAGCAGAATCTCACGCTCTAGCTGGCTTGAAGGTCATTGAAATCAGTCCGGCTACATCAAAGGTACAGACGCGAAGTGTCCATACTTAATTACCTATACGCTGGTATGGTAGCATAACTAATTTTAATATACAACAATAAGTTCGTTCGATGGCACATGCGCCATCAGAGATTTCTGATCTTTGCAGCGCATACCGACGCATGCGCCGTTGCGATCTTAGTCCCCTGGAACTTGGTGTGTCTATATTATTGATCAACAATGCAACTGGATATTAGAGCTAACGACTTCAGGAAACTTGGCCGTGTGTAATATTTCAATGACGAGCTAGAAAAAAGTTCATAAATCTTTAAACGGATACAGACTTTCGCTCTGTGGAACTGAAGCAATCTCAAGGAATAACATTATCCCAGCATGCGTGCTTCGATATCTCTAAAAGCCAGCATTCTTGACAGTTACATATCGTACCTTAACTAAGTCCGAATTGTAAGAGAACGGAAAGAGTTCAGCATGCAACAGAAGAATAATTAAAAATTTAATCTGCACTAAACGAAAATAACTAGATGATTCTAATTAATCAAGAGGAATTCTTCTGAAAATCAGTTCATTCACAGCACTGGAGTTTTGTATCATCATTGTTATCGCAACAGAATAAACAAAATGCCGTTTACTGCACAGCAACGAGTGAAATATATCTTGTAGTTTGCTAAATTTGAAAGTGTAACGTCTGTTCAACGGCGGTTTCAACGATAAGTTCGTTACCTAATGATGTCAGGGACTGCCGGACTTTATCAAAATGCAAAATTAAATTGGAAAATTTTGTCTTGTTTAATGCTTTTTAGGTAGTGCTAGAAGTGTTGATTTGTGTTTTAAAATCGCAAGTTTCTTGTTTATGTAGTATTCTTGCAGTTAATATTATAATTATAGTGTTTTTAATGTCAGAAATTAGTTTATTTAAAATATTAGTTTTGGGAATTAATGAAAAGATATTATCTTTTTCTGAAGTTTTAAATGGTGTACCTTATTTTTTGTTTACAAGACCAATATTTTTTTTAGTTAATTAGGATACAATTAATTGCACTTAATCACTCATTTAAAGTTCGTGTGACTGCAACCTGTGTATATTTTTGTGTGACTTAACTTTGTTAATAGTGTTTTTTTTTTCTTTTTATTTCTGTTATTGTATTTGTATTTCTGGTGGTGTGGAAGAGAAGGCCTGATGGCCTTAACTACACCAGAATAAATAAATAAATAAAAAGTCGCTAAATCTAGTGAATTTTGAATCAATCTCGGCGACAAATTTTGTAAAATACGATTAGCGACTTTTCTGCTGATTTTTATATGCTTCCACTTTTTCCTTTCTTTTAAATTAAAATATTCAATTGAATTCGTGCACTTCTTAGTTTTAGAAGAGGCATGGGAGCATGACTGAGTCGTCTAATGATTCATAAGTGAAAGACCTGATCTCATATATTTGTGATCAGTGATCAGGGTTAAAACATGCTAATTCAATGATTCTCACGGGTTAGATCTCTCTCTCTCTCTCAATGCTACTGCTCCAACACTGATAAACGGTGGTAACTTTGATTGACACGTGACGAGTCGTGAGCTCCAGCTAATGTAATCTGGGTTCTTCCCGCAACGCGGAGATTTTCCACTCCGAAAAGACCGGAGGCAATTGACTTTTGGAATTTTGTGCCGACAGTTCGTGTGAAGCAAATGAGACTAGTTTTTGCTGGTTTTAATATATATATTTAAAAAGTGTTAGGTTTCACAAAAAAGAATTGTGGTCAAACGCTTAGGTGAAAATTTTCACACTTACAATTTGCCAGAAAGTGTAGTGTCAATGATTGATCAAGTGCAGTGTATCATAATCAGCTGTTCCCACACCTTCCACCTAAACGTCACAGCCGTCAACAATACAACCAGACTACGCAGAAGAGAGTGACGACGAGGAAATGATATTTTTCTCCGCATATGTATGTTTTCTTATTTTTATTTAGTGATATTTATTATTAATTTTTAGCGACATTTCTGGGGATGTTTTAACAAACTTTGGAGAGATTTAGCTACTTTTTGTTGAAAAGTTAGCGAGATTGTAGGGCGATATGTTGGCAACAGTGTTTCAACGACAGTATGGTGTTCGAAGGGCTCCGAGCTACAAGTCTTGTATGAACAGGAACGGACTAGTCCTAAAGAGCGTATTCCGAATCTCACCGGTGAGCAATCCGATGGCATCACGGTGTTCCGAATTCCACCGATGACGTCATTGATGCTCCACCGGTGTCGCACCGGTGCCATCAACTTGCAGAGGTGGTGGCAGTCTCCAACAGCCGCCATCAATGAATCTGATTGGTTCTTGTATAGGGCGGGAATTAGCAGACGAATGACATCGTGCACTGTTGTGTCATGGCGGTGTGTTCTGCTTTAGTTCTGCTGCATTGTTTGTAATGAGCACAACGTAAAAATAATATGTTAATGGCTTATGAGCGAACATGTCAACGGACCAGTTATTACTACCGGTTCAAGAAATAAGTTGTTTATGATCTCTTTTCTTTGAACGAGATGGCAGTACGAAAATTTCGCAAAATTTTGCTAGCGTAGCACAGATAATCACTTGCACGGTCGCCATGACAGCATGTATTCTTCCAGCAGTTTTGTTCCTTATTTTCGTTGCAAAGTGACGTTATTGATCCCACCGGATCGGTGAGATTCGGAATACGCTGAAAGTTAATGTTTGGTGTGCGGTAAGTCGCTATAATCTGTATGGACTAATGACCCTTTATCTTAGATCAGGACCATACCTGGACATGTTGAAAAACTTTTTCGAACCACAACTGCAACAGCAAAACAACATGGGTATCATGCTCCAACAGGATGGTGCACCACCTCATTGGGAAACACACGGCCGTGACTATCTGGATGACACATTTGGTAACAACTGGTGTGGTCGGTGAGGGCCAATTACGTGACCTCCAAATTCCCCAGACCTGACACGATTCCATTTCTTTCTCTGTGGTTTTGTGAAGAATGATGTATATGATCTCAAAGCAAAGAGTTTCTCAGTTTTTGACAAAATTATTCCTGAGATGTTAGAGTACACTTGGGAGGAACTAGCATGACGATATGAACTGTGTCGTGTTCACAATGACGGGCACGTTAAAGTCTAATATGGACAAAAACTCCCATTATTCTAGAATGCACGTAAAAATTATTCAGCAATAAATAGCAACAGTTTTCATTTTACTACGTTTTTATTTTATGTCTTCCCAAACGGATCACCCTGTATGTTTCACTACAGAAATACTAGATAACGGTAATAGGTAATGTACAAAATGGTTTTAAACCTTAGAGACTTGCATTTCGATCGTCCCTAGACACAGCATCTAGCAAGCACATCGTCAGCTCCCCCAGATAACGTCCTTGTCTTTACCGCACTACAATACAACCAGAATTCGTGTTACCTGCTTAAGGAATGCATAGAGGTTTCGATCAAAATAGTAATTTGTAATGAATTTATTTATAATTAGTATAGTAAATCTTATGACATTAAAATAAATATAATACCGCAGAACCTCCAAAAGATTCGCAGAGCTGAAAAATTAATATTTGAATAATATGGATAGAAGAAGAAATTTTTGAAGGAAGTGAAATAGGAAGAGGAGTACGACAAGGATGCCATTTATCACCTATCCTGTTCAACATCTACTTGGAAGATTTAGTGAAGAACTGTTTTCAGAACATGGGAGGAGTGACAGTAGGAGGAGGAAGAATAAAGTGTATAGGATTTGCTGATGACATGACGTTGTTAGTAGAAGAGGAGATGATACTCAGGGATATGCTAGTGGAGCTAAATAACAGCTGTGAGCAGTATGGGATGAAGGTAAATGTCACAAGACGAAGATCATGGTCATATGAAGAAAAGTAAAGAAGATAAACTTGAGAATTCTAAATGAGGCAGTAGAGCAAGTGGACAGCTTCAAATACTTGGGGTGTACTATAAGCAGTAACATAAACTGCTGCCAGAAAGTCAAAAAGAGATTAGCAATGGCAAAGGAAGCTTTTAATAGAAAAAGGAATATCTTCTGCAGACCTCTGGAAAAAGAACTAAGGAAGAGACTAGTGAAGTGCTTTGAGTGGAGTGTAGCATTGTATGGGGCAAAAAAATGGACACTATGAAGTGAAGAGAAGTGAATAGAAGCATTTGAAATGTGGATATGGAGAAGAATGGAGCGTGTGAAATGGACAGAATAAGAAACGAAGCTGTGTTGGAAAGAGTGGATGAAGAAAGAATGATGCTGAAACTGATCAAAAAGAGGAAAAGGAATTTGCTGGGTCACTGGTTTAGAAGAAACTGCTTACTGAAGGATGAACTGAAAGGAATGGTGAACGGGTAGTTCAGGGTAGAACACTATGAATGAATGAATAATAATAATTCTATGATCTTTTGAAGTAATGCAATCTAAAAAAAAACTCAGTGATTAAATTATTTTTGGAGTGTATGAAATGACTGGTAGTAAAATAATTTAATTCTCTTTAAACAACCACTTGCTAGAATTTTCTTCTTACAGCGACAAAAGGGAAATTAATTTTTACTCATAATTATTTGGTTAGATCAATATTTCTAAGTATGGAATTGCTGATAATAAAATTTTAAATTATCTATTGTTGTTCCTCAATATGAGATTTGACCTCACAGAAGTATATAACCTAGAATGTGTAATGAAATTATAATTATTGGTAAAATAAAACGTAAAAGCAGAGACAGAAGAAAAATAAATGGAAAGTTACAGAAAGATGAAGAAGAAATGCTTTTATGTCACGTTTTGACATCTCTGCTGACGTCAACGAAAGGAGATATGACCTCAGACATGTTGGCATACAACAAGGCTTCGGACAGAAGAGGGGAATATTTGAGACAGGTGGACGCTAGTTCGGGGTTTACATAACATAACCCACGGGTCGGCGCCGTGACACAAACTCGAGCCAAGATAGGGAAGTCACGTGACTTAACGTCCGACAGAAATAGTTGAGACGTAGCGAACAATATGTATAACACCGGCAAGGCGCTAGAATTGTGCTTTGTTTGAGATGAGAATTCTTTCAGACAGGTTAGTAAGCTATTATGATTTTTAACTCAGATGTATTTTATCTTTCTTTTCATTTATTACGAAAAGAAAATGAGTTATTGGAAATACTCATTGGAAAACATTCACTAAGACAAATGTTTTCAGACACACGTTTTAGATCACCATACGCCGTCTATTTTTCCATTACGTAAAATCTGTTCAGAGCTTTCTCTTTCTCTTTTATGGATATAACTTATTTATTTTATTGCTAGTAAGTTTAAAATTAATACAAGTTAATACAATGTAAGATAAACTAGCCCACTAGTCAATAATTCAATTAAGTCGAGATATAATAGGAATTACACGATTATTGCAAAGACAAATATATATATATATATATATATATATATATATATATATATATATATATATATATATATATATATATATATATTATGTTAACTGATTTGATATATATTTAATTATTCATTCATTTTTATTTATTTATTTATCTATTTATGTATTCCGTTAATTAATTAATGTATTAGTTTATTTATTTATTTATTTATTTATTTATTTATTTATACCGAATCTTAAAGACAAATTTGCAAATAATTCAGCCGAAGAATTTTTTGAATGATTTTGTTTCTCTTTCTTTTCTACTTTTCCATTCATTCCTAATATAATTATTTTATTAATTCATTCAGATATTAATATATTAACTTCGTCTCTCAATAATTAATTTATTCATTACTCATCCATTTTATAATTCATTTATAATATATATTTCCATACTTTTTAAAACAATTAATTCACTAAAATATATTATTATTATTATTATTATTATTATTATTATTATTATTATTATTATTATTATTAATATTAGCTGACAGAATTAAGACCGTAAGACCTTCTCTTCCATTCAACCAGCAAAAAACATACGTATGAATGAACTTACAAGCTACAAAGTTCACGACAAATTGAGTTAGATACAAGTTACGTGTATATAATTATATAAAAACAAGAGCTACTTATGAATGAAACATTAAAATACTATTGTGAGACACAAACTTTGTAGCAAAATTAAACTAATATACATAGAATGCTACATAATAAGAAAAGTTGCTATGGAGAAGGATGGAGAGTGTGAAGTGGACAGACAGAATAAGAAACGAAGCTGTTTTGGAAAGACTGGATGAAGAAAGAATGATGCTGAAAGTGATCAGAAAGAGGAAAAGGAGTTGGCTGGGTCACTAGTTGAGAAGAAACTGACTTCTGAAGGATGAACTGGAAGGAATGGTGAACGGGAGAAGAGTTCGGAGTAGAAGAAGATACCAGACGATAGACGACATTAAAATATATGGATCACATGAGGAGACAAAGAGGAAGGCAGAAAATAGGAAAGACTGGCGAATGCTGGTTTGCAGTGAAAGGCCTACCCTTGGGCAAAACATTATGAATGAGATGAATGAAGACGAAATTATATATAGAACAATTGTGAAAATACAGCGCTATCAGGAAGTCTTTATTGTCTTGCAACCCCTAATAGTTTGTGACGAGAAATTCCATTGTCGCGAGGTGGAGATTGTAAAAGATGAGGTGTAACAAGATAAGATTTAGGGCCTAAATAAATATTACCACAGACAGGATGAGTACATTCTTATGTGACCTAAAAGTTACAACCAAAAATAAAGATGTTTCACGCAATCCAAGATATTATAAAATTCTCTATCACTCTCTTTCTGTTCAATCTCTTTCATTCCTACCTTCTATTTCTTCAATTATTGTTTGTTTTTAATTTCCTCTTGTTTTTAGCGTTTTACTGTTTTAATTAAGTTTTTTCTTCTTGTATTAGGGGAGACTGTTGTACTTTGAAACACTTTTCACAGTTTGTTTTTTTTTATTTTGGGAAATGAAATTTTTTAAATGAAAAAGTGCTTCAAATAGTTATTGAAGATTCCTTTACAACTTTCTGTACCTACTTTCCTGTTTTGCAGATCTATTAAGAATGGAAAAAATAAAATTACGGGCTGTCTAATATGTTCAAAGTTACAACCGGTTCATGTACCTTGGATATACCCTCTTGTGCCTTGCAAAAAATGGAATATAGGTGGGTATATAGCTGTTAAAACTCGTAATCATATTTAAAATGTATTTGCCATTATAAACGAGGCAGGCTTCTATAATTTATATTTTATTTTCTGGAGGAGCCATAACAGTTTCAACAACTTGATCGAATAAGTTTCTGTTAATCCTTAAATTGGCAAAGCTTGATTTCTCACACTAATTTATTAAACCTTGTCGGACCGTAAAGAAAACAACTATCGCAATGTCCATATTTTATATGTTGTACAATATTATAGTATTGTGAAATTTTAATTTTCCTACTAATTTTTTTCTATTTTTCTATTAAAATTATAGCATATAGCCTATTAACCTGTTGTATCCTATAGGATACTATGTCAATTTAAGGGTTAACTCCACACTTACTTCGTGGCATGATCTAAAAAAACCGATAGTATCGTGTACCTTGGAACATGTTCCATGGTACAAGATTTTTTTTGTGTTCAAAGGTAAAAGAGGGTGCACTTTTGAACAAATGTCTGCCAAAACTAGAAGTTCGAATAAATCATGGAAATTGACATATTATGTAATTACTCAGCCGATGATAGAGAACACACCGTTCTTGATTGATAGTCACAAATACAATTTGGTCTCGTGTTAGAAAACATATAACAATGAACGAAATATTTACTTTTGGTACCAAAAAATTGTTTTGTCCACAGAACTCACACTTTGCAATAAATCAAACCAAAGCTACTTAGCGGCTTTCCCTACAATCTACTTCAGTTTGAGTCCTCTAGGTAGCAGCAAAAATAAGAAAAAAAATATATTCATAGGTACACTATGTTCAAGGTACAACAGTCTTTCCTAATAATTTTTGGAATTCATATTATATATGACTTTCTTGTGTTAAATTCTATCGTACCTGATTTACATGTTTCGACCTTTTATGGGTCATCCTCAGAACTGGTCATTGTTGGTCTTGGCGCCTCTTGTTTTGTTTCCTGTGAGGGTGTGTTCGTGTGGTGTAATGTAGAGTCAAAGAGTGTGTGTGTGTTCTGAAATTGAGTTGTGTGTTGAGAATTTCATTGGGGTGTGTTTTTGTGTCTGTATATTTCATATTGTTCTAGTGTGTTTAGTTTCTGGCTTTTTGGTTGGATGTGTAGTATTTCCATGTCTGTGTTGATGTCTCTGTAAGTGTGGTTAGCATTTGTGATATGTTATGCATATGTGGAGGTGTTTTGTAATTTTGTTATGGCTGTGATGTGTTCTTCGTAACGTGTTTGAAATGATCTGCCTGTCTGTCCGATGTAGAAGTTATTGCAGGCTAACCACACCTACAGAGACATCAACACAGACATGGAAATACTACACATCCAACCAAAAAGCCAGAAACTAAACACACTAGAACAATATGAAATATACAGACACACAAAAACACACCCCAATGAAATTCTTAACACACAACTCAATTTCTGAACACACACACACTTTGACTCTACATTACACCACACGAACACACTCTCACAAGAAACAAAACAAGAGGCGCCAAGACCAACAAAAAGCAGTTCTGAGGATGACCCATAAAAGGTCGAAACATGTAAACCAGGTATGATAAATTTAACACAAGAAAGTCATATAATGCATATTCCAAAGTGATACAGTGTTAAAAGTTGTGTAATCAAGATGTATAATAATTTTTATGCTCGACCATGCCGAAATGTACTAATTATACACCTGTTAGCAGTCCTTTAATGCATGTCATTAAAGTACACCTACTCATTAAAGTACAAGTGTTCAGCCAATGACAACTCAGCTTACAGGTGTTCAGCCAATGACAAGTCAGCTTTGTACCGTTATAAAACCGCAAGTATCGATTATTCCCGGATATGCAATCGAAAGAGAATTAGCGAAAAGTCACGGAGGCTGGAAATCCAATACTGTCGCAGAAGGTTATGTTCTGTTACTATAATAATTAGCGTTAATTGTAAATAATATTCAAATAAATTCAATTTGTCATCTCGTTTTTCAATGTCGAGTTCAATAATCAAGGTTATATCAAGTTTAACGGGATTACATCAAGGTCAATGACATTATTGTTCCTCGGAAAAAATCAATACTTTCGCGTCTGCGCACATCTCACAATTCACGACCTAGAACAAGGTCACTTCCGATCTTGTAAGATACAAATAAAATGTATACATCTGAATAATTTCCAAGTTAGAAATATGGTCGAGCATAAAAAGTCTTATGAAAGTCGCCTATAATGGTAATTAAGAAGCTCGTATGAAAATTATGAAACTCGCTTGCGCTCGTTTCATAAACTTCCATACTCGCTTCTTAATTACTATCATTATAGGCTCGTTTCATAATGTACTATCACATCATCAAGATAATGAATTTCCATTTAGAATCTTCATAATTTTACCAAAGTTATTCTTGATTAATGCAAATTAATTACTCGAGGTTAGGAATGTTGTAAAATCCAATCTGAAAGCGTTAGTAATTTATTACCACTGACGTGTATGTTGTTTTGGCTGAGTTCCAATCCCTATTTCCGTATTTTAGTAGGAGAATTAAGTGTCTGCGATGCTTCACCAGACTGTACTCTGGTTTCAACTTCTACCAATAATTGATTCTAAGATGGGCGTAGTATTGTAAGACGCTGGGGCGGTAACGGCGGTTTCCACCGCCAGACCGCAGAGAAGAGGACTCCGCGTGTCCGTTAATTGCAAAACTTGGCACAACTTCCACCCCGGAACACATGCAACGCGCGTCTGTGTAATGACATACAGGACAATAAATTACACAACGCATATCATAGGGTATATCAAATGAGTCCGCGATACACGGAAACAGACCACAAAGTATGATTGTTTCCTGACGTAATGGTATTCTATTTATCAGATGAATTTACGGTATGCCGTTAGCAGCATTGGTTTTCTACTTCGGAAGGCTTAGGTTCAAGTACCGATAAGTCCAAGTGGAATATATATTCAAAAAAGTCTATATCAGGGCATATCTGCGTTAATAAAACATTGAGCGTATTAGGAAATCTCCCAAAACTTTAAATCTTATCAAGTGAAGACATAAAGCGCCAACCTCTGTATATTTTTCTAAGTCATTTTGTTGTTCAGATAATACTATTGTAACAAATGTCTTATTAAATATTTCATTCTATACTTTTCAATGGGTGCATACAAGTTACAGCAACTTCAGAATATGTGCGTCAGATACGTGTTCAGCATCCGATGATATGATCACATATCATCGTCCTTCGCAAGTCTTTCGTGGCTCCGATTCAAAGAACATGCAACTTTACACTCTTTGTCTTTACTCTTTCAAATTCTGCACACTTCAACACCAAATTACCTTTCGTCTCGTTTCTCTTATCTATACTCTAACTACAACGTAAATACCAGATCACATATCATCATCCTTCCCAAGTCTTTCGTGGCTCCGATTCAAAGAACATACAACTTTACACTCTTTGTCTTTACTCTTTCGAATTCGGCACACTTCAACACCAAATTACCTTTCGTCTCGTTTCTCTTATCTATACTCTAACCACAACGTAAATACCAGATCACTTACCTGTTGCACGCTAAGTATACCTCTCCATAGAACATCTCGTTAATCATAATTTTTTACAGTACCCATCTCGCGACAATGGAATTCCTTGTCACAAAGTATTAGGGGCTGCAGGACAATAAACATTAAAAAAATAGCTTAAAGGATAACCTTCTTAGTAATTCACTCTAATTATACTGACTTATTCCACACCTATTCACCTAGTTCCTCGCTTCACACTTTTAGCATCCCACCACAACCGTGATACACGTTCACAGCATAACCATGTTCTATCAATTCCATTCCGTCAAACATCTCTCTACTCTGCTTCCTTCACAATACACACAGCTCGTTCCTGGAATTCCTTGTCACAGGAAATCAGGAGCAGTCGGAGTCTAAAATCTTTTAAGTACACCCTACTTAGAAATGTTTTTAATGAACAGAACTAGACTCTTGCGGAAGTTTCTAAGTAGTCTTAAATGACCAAGCTGTTATTTTTTTCTCCTCTCTATTCTTCTTCTTTTTTTCTCTTTTCTTTTTTTTTATTATCTTGTTATATTTCTTAATCATTTGTGTTTGTATGCCATTTAGTACGAATTTGCTAATCAACATTTTATGTCTTGTAACTCACATGTATTCTCCTATTAGTATATTTACTGTATAATATATCTCAAGTGAATTAATCGTCGTATATATCTGGGGCATTTTAGGTCTTATAAATTGTGTGTTTGTGTGTGTGTGTGTGTGTGTGTGTGTGAGAGTGTGTATATTCCCCTTTATGTTATGTAACTGATTTTTATTTTATATGTTTTATATATTACATAACCGATCTTGAATATTAGTAATTTTATATTATGTAACTGATCTTTTCTATTGTAATTTTCTACTATATTTTATGTAATTTCTAAGGTATTTTCTTTTGTGTTGTTTTGTAATCAAATTTTGTATTTCATGTATATTATTGAAACCTGGTTGAATGGAAGAGAAGGCCTCATGGCCTTAACTCTGCCAGGCAAAATAAAACTACTACCACTACCACTACCACTACCACTACCACTACTACTACTACTACTACTACTACTACTACTACTACTACTACTACTACTACTACTACTACTACTACTTAATCGGTCACTGACTATATGGTAACTTCTTTCTTTAGACATGCATCTGATAGCGCTGTATTTTCAAAATTGTCTTAAATAATATCTTTCTATTCTCTAACGTTAATTGTAATATATTAGCATTCTATGTATTTTAGTTTAATTCTGCTACACAGTTTGTATTTCATTGTTTAATTAATAGTTCGGTCTTAACTCTGCCAGCTAAAATAAATTATTAAACATGGTTTTACTAAAAGTAATTCAACAACTACAAACTTAGTATCCTACCTTAATCTTGTTATGCCTGTTGTTGAAACGCAAGGTCAAATTGACTCAATTTATATCGACTTTAACAAAGCGTTTGATGTTGTACCTCACAATATTTTGATAAATAAATTTAAAAAAAACCTTTGGTCTCTCTTCTAACTACGTGAACTGGTTTGAAAACTATTTAACTAATAGACAATGTTATGTTCGTCTAGGTGATTCTCTCTCGGTCCCATTTAATTGTTTATGTGGAGTTCCCCAAGGATCTACATTGGGCCCTCTATTATGTGTATTATTTATAGATGACATATGTAAAAGAATAAGTTCACACTACCTGTTATTTGCTGATGATCTCAAAATCTTTCGCTCAATAAATAGTTCTGGCGATTGCCAACATTTCGTACTCAAGTAAAACTACTTCCATAAAATTTAATTATTCTCTTAATGACGTCTGTATTATTAGGAAAATTTTAATTAAAGATTTTGGTGTATTACTCGATTCTAAATTATACTTTCACGATCATGTTCAATATATTTATAATCATTCAATAAGAATGCTTGGTTTAATAAGGTCTATAACTTATTCTTTTTCTACTCCAGAGTCACTATTAATTCTATACTTTACTTTGGTTCGATCTAAACTTGAATATGCATCTGTAGCCTGGAATTACATTACTTCAACTGAATCGGTTAGATTGGAAAATATTCAAAGAATAATTTATTTCCTTATGTGCTTTTCGATTTATACCCAATTCCTCTGACTTTAACTATGAGATTACCTGTAAATATTTTAACTGTTGTAGCCTTTATTCTAGACGTCAAAATCTTGATTATCAATTATTTTGCAAAGTTATCAAGGGTGATATTGATTGTGAGTCTATCATAAACAATATCAGCCTTCGTATTCCTACAACAGGTTTAAGATTAAAAAAAAAAAATTTATAACAAAAATTCAAAATCACTTGCTCCAGTCTGTAGATGCATAAAATATGCCAATTTATATGGACACAATTTAGATCGTTTTAAGGTATAGTTTCGTTTTGTTTATTAGTATTTACTGTTCTTGTTCTCAATTTTATTTATGTATGTTTTGTTTATTTAAGATATTATTTATTTGGTTTTTGCACCTTTTTATCTTCTGTTTGTGTATTGTGCTGAACTATAATTTACCTCTGGCTGTTCTTCAGCACACAAATATTAATAACAAATAAATAAAAATAAATAAATTATTATTATTATTATTATTATTATTATTATTATTATTATTATCATCATTATAATTATACTTTATTATTGCACCTTATTATGTATTACATGTTTGTACAAACGTTTTAGCTTAAAAAACCGGATTAAACTCATTAGAAATACATATATAGCAAAACTGCAATATGTCAATCTCACATGTTTATTGTGGAAACAAATGTATTAATATGATTGTTATGCACAAAAAGATGGTAAAATTATATACCATGTTTTTAGCGAAAATAACCAATTAATAAATTTAAACTCATAGAATGTACATTTTATAGAATTTTAATAACTCGTGTAACTTTAACCTAATATGGTTCAATGAATTTACGTAGTATAATAGAATACGTTTTAATTTCAATACTCTAATGATTCACAATTAAATTAGATTACCAGCAATTAGTTCAGTTATAATATGAACCTGATGATGCTTTTTATAAGCGGAAACGTTTGTTAAAACATGTAATATATATTAAGTAAAATAATATTAAAATGGATTTGAAGGAGGTGAGATATGATGACAGGAACAGGATTAATTTTGCTCAGGATAGGGACTGATGGCGGGCTTATGTGAGGGCGGCAATGAACCTCCGGGTTTCTTAAAAGCCATAAGTAAGTACAGATGTGGACAAATTATTAGACTAAATTAATTATATGTGCAACGAAGCTGCATTTATCGGTAGAAATAATGAACAAAAATGTATTTTTCACAGATATAATGAACAGAAAATTGAGTCTTGAGGTTACTAATATTTTGTGAACATTCCCTTATTCTTTATTAACACGTTGATTTTGTCAGGGATGCTGAAAACCAAAGTTTGACACTTTCTTTGAATATCAGCATCATTTAGCCTGATATCAGACAGTGCTTAAATGAGTCCATGTTTTGTTGTAAGCCTCTTTTTGTTCACTTTCTTCTTTAGTATAGATAACTGAGTTTCAATTTTGTTCATGTCCGGTCTTCTTGCAAGCCATGGGAGAACATCTTCTGCAGTATATAATTAAAACACCAGAAGTACCAACATAGCCAGAAAAAATATATACAGTACTTAACCATTGTAAAATATACCAGAAGATGTAAACAATCATATTTACAACAGTAGAGAATGTGTAAATTATACTGACTATTTCGTTTATATGACGTCATTCCATTTTCGACCAATGAAGTGTAATGAAATTTTGAATTCCAACCAATCACAGTCAGACTTTGCGATAATTTTTGCAGATAGATTTATCGCTATCAATTTATCACATGGTCGTTCTTTTGTTTAGTCGTTGTCGCCAACTGTTTCCCCGTAAATTGACGATCATGAATACATTAAGATGCAACTACACGGTTAAATTTTTCTTTCAACTTTAAAGCAATGAATGCAAGATTGATATTTAATATTAATTAATATATTTACGCAGTGAAGACCACGTTCAAAACGGCGCACCATGTAGACACAAAATATTTATGCATCTTAATTGAACGTACCTTTTAAACTTGATTCTATTCTTCCCAGATTGCACGCATACGCGATTGGAATATTGAACTGTGTAGATGCAGCTTTAGTTCCGTTACACACTACAGCGAGAATGCGTTTGTCGAGCTATAAAAAATGCTTTCGTGTAGCACTCATTGTAAGTAACGGTCAAAACAAGGCACAGCTGACATTGGTCCTGCTTCCACAGGTAGGCCTAACGTAACCTATAAAATTGTAGCCTATAACATTTGTATTGAAATTAAAGAATTAATAGACGTTCAAATTTATGTAACATCATCGCATATCAAACTCAAAGACCTTGCATAGTAATAATGTCTTTGATCAAACTGCCTTTCGTATGGCGTAGTAAAATTCGTGTTTTAATTAGGCCTATCTATACAGAGATGGCTTCACTGTGTAGCAACAGGTCTCGCTGTGAATACATAAGCATTGGTATATAGCTGTCCCCACTGTTACTGTTAAATTAAATTATTTCAGCAGATAATGAAAATGTATTTGTTATAATAATAAGAGAAAAGTGCAGTACATGTAATTAACAATGTTAAACCTGTATTTCGCTTTTCACAATTGGCATTACTGAATAATAACATCGAATTTCTTTATTGCAATAATCGATATTCATCTACGAGTATTTCAACTTCACAATG
Source organism: Periplaneta americana (assembly GCF_040183065.1). Lineage (NCBI taxonomy): Eukaryota > Metazoa > Arthropoda > Insecta > Blattodea > Blattidae > Periplaneta > Periplaneta americana. The sequence goes on along the minus strand of NC_091127.1, from coordinate 44,743,849 downwards.
TCTGAAGAGGTTAAGTATTCGTTGATATACAATTATTAATATTTTGTGATCGAATTTTAGGGATATATTATTTAAATTTTTATTTTATTCACGAAATAGTCCTAATAAATGTCACTCGAGGTCTGAGATTTCCCAGATAAATCCACGAGCTTCGCTCGTGGATTTATCGGCAGATCTCGGATCTCTCGTGACATTACTACAGATAGTTGATATGACGAATTATATTATGTTTCCAAGAAAACGTTTTAGTCTAATAATTTGTCCACGTCTGTAATGCAAGAGAAGGTGGGACTACCAACACAGTTACATTGAACAACTGTAAATGTAATGAACTTCAGAATATAGTAGTCAAAGAAGAAAAGTACAATCACGGCTGTATTTTGGTTACCGCCATAATGGGATGAAATTTACAAGAGAGAGAGAGAGACAGAGAGAATAGTTTTCTTTCGTGTACCGGAATGGACCGCTTGGTCTAGAGTTCTGAAGGATTAAAGTGATGTCAAATTTGCAATCAAAATTTAAATAATCTTGTTTATTCTTTATAATTAAAAAAATTACGTAATCCATGTAAGTTTGCATAAACCTGTTCGTAGATGCGCTGTGCGAATAAGGCCTCGCTCACACGGTACGGGAATTTCTCGAAATGGGCACTTATTCGAATCAATCTCTTGCGGACAACAGTGTACACACGGTTTGATTTTTTCCCGCGCATAGTGAAATTTAAATTATATACGTGAAAAAAATGGAGTCGTGTGTACAATGCTGTCCGGAAGAAACCGATTCCAATAAAACCAATACCGAGAAACTGTCCTACCGTGTGAACAGGCCCTAACAGATGACAAAGCGTTTTTTCACTCATAACGCATACATGGTTGTCAAGATAGATATGATGTTGATGGTAAACCTTTTTGTCTGCTGTCACTTGCACTTCGTTTATTTAACAGAAATGTATTTCACCATCAGTAGCGGCAGTACGCACATTGAAATCAGAACAAACTACCCCTATAAAGCATCCGCTCTGAATGTACTCCCTTCACGAACGCAGCATATGAAAGAGTAATCAAAAGAGTTAATTTTTCCTGAACACGGAGGGAGCCTGCTGCTCTCAATGCTATAATAGATACGCCTAACAATAAAAAACTCCAAAAGTAGGAGCATTGTCGTCGACACAGGCCGGTTGCGCTAAGGTCCTCTATGTATCCAGTTCCTATCCAGGAAACCCATACGTCCCTTGGACCAACCTCCTACACATGACGCTGATAATATCAGGATCCAAATTAAAAGCATTCTAGTAAACGATTATGTTCCTAGCTTGAAAACTAGGTAATGATACAGAGACCGGAAGTTTAGGCATTATGAATCATTAAATAGGCAGGCAAAAAGAATCATAAATAGCTGAACTAGGCAGGCAAAAAGGCAATATAAATATCTAAAATATGCAATAAAAGGCAGTTACAAAAACCTTACACTAGACCCATTTATTTACTAGATTACACTATTTAATAACTCGATCGTCATATTTTAAAGAACTTCAAAATTTTAAACAAAATGCTAGTGTTGTACTTGACACAAAAATGAAAAATTTTTAAAAGACCTATGTATTGCAATGCCTTACTCTTTGCACACGACAACCAAATGCTTTTTTAAGTTCTCTAGGGTCATGCTACAACAACGTCGCAATGAAAACTGAAAGAAAAATAACCGTTAAAAATAACGTTAGACCCGCACTCATTGTTGTCTTGTCAAATTAACACAAGCGATAATTAAAACGCTTACTGTTATACATTTTTGCACGGCAGCACTCATTGTTGCAAAGAGAATATGAACTGACTGAAAGACAATTAATATATATTCGATGAAGTCACTTTGATTGTAGCGGTTATAGAAATAAATTAAAATATACCTGTAGGCAATTTTTAATAATAAATTAATAAATAATCAAATAAAGGCAAAAAAGCATTTATTTTGTAAATTAGGCATTTATATTTAAAAAGGCAGGGAAGAGCAACATAAAACTGTGACGTTTCAATCACAAAGGTATAATTCGTACAGATTTACTTTCAAAATGAAGATAGATTTAACACATTGATAAAGGCATTCTGCCAAAGTTCCGGTATTGTAAATTTATAACATGCTATCGTATATACTTGACTGCCTGAAAAATAACTGAAGAACAGTCCAACCCAAAAAATAATCTAAAATAAAAATATGTGTGTGTTCGAAAAAAATTTAAAAAAAAAAACAAGCAACTCAAACATCTAAAGTAATCATACAAAGTATAGTGTTAAAAATTGTGTAATCAAGATGTAGGCCTATATGTGTAAAAGAAGTGTTAATTTATTCCTCGTATCCTAACGGCGTGAACATCAACATTATAAAGAAACACAATTTATAATTTCAAATTACTAGAAAAGAGCCGTAATCTCATTTAATTCCTATGCAAATAAATTATTTCAGCGATCCTACATATTTCGTCAAATTGTTTTTTGCAATATCCTAATCTGGAAACTTAGTTTTGGTGACTTATCCCCTTTTGTCCGCGCACCTACAAATTAGTTTAATTTACTTTACAAACCTGAGTTAATAATGTACCATTCTCTACCTCACACCACATGCTAGTAATGGCAATTAATATTTACTTTTATTATTTACATGAAGGCAATAAAACCATGTTTTGTTTGTTGACCTACAGTCCACAATGTGGTTCTGTATATCGTATTTACATTGTCACATTACAAAACATGATATCATGAGTCAACGACAGATCCTTTCATAACATTCGAAGAGTTAATCATAGTAGCTTAAATACATACATGTACTACGTTGTTAACTGAAATTTGTAAATAATAATAATAATAATTAAAAAATGAAAATATAGAGTATGTTAATAACATATGTAAATTATAATTGAAAATAAATGTAAGTAACATGTGTAAATAAATGTAGATGATATCTTTGACAAAAGCGCAAAACTTCGGAAGTCCTGACAACGAAGGGTTTTAGGAATGAAATAAAAACTGTTAAATGTATACATCTTGATTACACAACTTTTAACACTATATCATTTCGGAATGTGTATTATATATCTTTCTCCTGTTAAATTCTATCGTACCTGGTTAACATGTTTGGACCTTGTATGGGCCTTCTTCAGAACTGGTTGTTGCTGGTCTTGGCGCTTTTTGTTTTGTTTCCTGTGGGGTGTGTTTGTATAGTGTAATGCGGAGTCAAAGAGTGTGTATGTGTTCTGAAATTGAGTTGTGTTGAGAATTTCATTTGGATATGTTTTTGTGTTTCTGTATATTTCGTATTGTTCTAGTGTGTTTAGTTTCTAGCTTTTTGGTTAGATTGTAGAATTTTCATGTCTGTGTTAATGTATTTGTAGGTGTGGTTAGCATTTGTGACGTGTTCTGCATATGTGGATGTGTTTTGTAATTTTGTTATGGTTGTGATGTGTTCTTTGTAACGTGTTTGAAATGATCTGCCTGTCTGTCCTATGTCCTATCCACATATATAGAACACGTCACAAATGCTAACCACACCTACAAAGACATCAACACAGACATGGAAATTCTACACATCCAACCAAAAAGCCAGAAACTAAACACACTAGAACAATACGAAATATACAGACACACAAAAACACATCCAAATGAAATTCTCAATACACAACTCAATTTCAGAACACACACACACTTTGACTCCACATTACACTACTCAAACACACCCCTACAGAAAACGAAACAAAAGGCGCCAAGACCGACAACAACCAGTTCTGAAGAAGGCCCATACAAGACCGAAACATGTTAACCAGGTACGAGAGAATTTAACACACATTCCGAAGTTAAATTTACATATGTATGTATTTATTCACACTGCAAATGGGTATATACCCGGTGGCAGTGGTAACTAATTACACTCTATAATGACAATTAATAATAAACATAACTAATAAAAACAATAATTAATAATAATAATAATAATAATAATAATAAAACAAGGAGCATCCTAAATTAAATTAAGCATGGTGACTTAAAATAACATTTAAAGTAAATCTAATTTGTACCTTAACCCTAAGTTCGAACTAAGACCCACGAGTGTGACAGGTTCATACCTTCACAGGTACCTTTCGGCACTACACTTATTTCGCTCTCAACTCACTCACTGCACAGATTCTACCTGATTTCACTAACACTTCTAACCATTTCGCTGTTCAAATACCTTGCACAGCCACTTCACTGACACCAACACACTTCACTGACACTTCACATTTCACTGACACAACACTTCCTCACTGACAGAACACTTCAAATAACAAGATACCAATTACACCCTTTAACTAGCGTGTATAATATACTACCGTCTATTAGTAAAGTCCTTAAGCCTATTTTTAAATACATTTTTGGTTATTGGTAAAGCCTTTAGCAAGTCTGCAGGTAAAGCATTCCAATCCCTGATAATATGATTGAAGGAAAGTATGTATTTATTCACACAGAAAATGCGTAAATACCCGATGACAGTGGTAACTAATTACACTCAATAACGACGATTAATAGTAAACACTCATTTAACTAACTGATGTAATGCTCGATATTATAAACGTAATGTTGTTACGTCATTTTTCTACCAAGAGGGAGACAATAAAAGTTTCTTCAGAGTTATGATTCCTTGTGCTTTCCACGAAGTTTTGTCTTAAAATTTCATTCATGCTCGGTTTTTATTATTCCTCCCACCGCTGTTTTTAAGACATAAGTTCCGCAGCTACGTAAGATGCTAACAAAACCTGTAAGTTTTTATAATATATACTCCAAAGCTCATTGTGCACGGTCTCTTGGGACAGCTTCACCTTGCCTCGCTGTGCATACAGTCCCAGAGTGGATTACCTAAAGTTATATTGCATTCCACTGCCAAGATCTTCTTATGCTACTTTATATTACAGGACGTCCTATGAGTATTTTTATTGACCTTACTTTTTAGTCTCGAGTCTGGAGGAAAAGACGAGAAAATCCGATGACGAATATCTCCTCCTTAATTTCTAACAGTGAGCAGTATTTTTAAATAAAGGAACTATATAAAAACTTGACGGTTCAAGACATTTTCAATGTCATTTCTGCTGTACAGGGTGATTCATTATTACGTGTAAATACTTTGTGTGTGTATTGTAGGGGTGAAACTAAGACTAAAACGTTATATACAACTTTTTCTCAAAACTTTTAATTCCCGACTTCCAGTAGATGGCACCTACGTCATAGTAACTGCATAGGCATTACTGTTCTCCCACACATTTGGTTTGGTATTGTGGGGAATCAGTTACTCGGACCTCGAGTTCTACCTCCGCGGTTGACTGGGGAAATCTACCGCGCATTCTTGGAACGCGAATTGCATGGTCTGCTACATGATATCCCTCTTGCAACGCTAGTGAACTTATGGTTTATGCACGATGGTGCTCCTGCGCATTACTGCCGCGTATCTCAATGCTGCGTATCCAGATCAATGGATATGCCGCGCAGGGTCAACTCCTTGGCCAGCCAGATCACCGGACATTAACCTTCTGGATTTCTACCTTTGGGGCCGCCTGAAGTCGTTATTGTATGCCTCTCCTGTACCTAACGTAGAAGTACTAAAACAGCGAATTGAACATGCGTGTGGAATTGTTCGCAAAGAGTTGAACATGCTGTGTAACGTTCAGAGATCACTAAGGCGGCGAGCACGGGTGTATCTTCAAGTTGAGGGACCACTTTGAACATGCATTACACTAAGAATTGTGCAAATGTGTAAAGTCTAGAAGAAATTGCTTTACATTCTTTACTGTGTTTGGTTTTAGTTCACAAAACGTGCATAAGTGAACTGCCAGGGATATAGGTTTAGTGACTTTGGTTATTTTTGTATTGAAGTCCAAATGCACTGTAGGAAAGTGATAATTAGTTTACATTTGGTGTGTCATCCTTTCTTTGTTTGGGAACGCAAGTTTCACGCAAAATGGCGTTAACTCTGGAATTAAAGGTTTTGAGAAAAAGTTGTATAGAACGTTTTAGTCTAAGTTTCACCTCTACATTATACACGGAAAGTATTTACACTTAATAATAAATCACCCTGTATTTTCTTTTCAATTTGCGTGTTGGCATGATGTTCATATTCGATACCAAAAATTAATAAACATGGGAACCTCGGTATCCAAGTTACGTTGAATAGCATTCTGTAATGTATTTATTTATGTAGAGTCCTTATACGCCAGTTTCTGTCCAATGCTTTTCCAATTCACTGCGTACTACAGCAAGGAGATGCACTATCACCTTAACTTTTTAACTTTGCTCTAGAATATGCCATTGGGAAAGTCCACGATAACAGAGAGGGTTTGGAATTGAACGGGTTACATCAGCTGCATATCTATACGGATGACGTGAATATGTTAGAAGAAAATTCATAAACTATTAGGGAAAACACGGGAATATTACTTGAAGCAAGTGAAGAGATATGATGGAGTATAGGTGGCACGAAAAAAAAATTCTCTCCGGCACCGGGACACGAACCCGGGTTTTCAGCTCTACGTGCTGACGCTTTATCCACTAAGCCACACCAGATTCCAGTTCCGAGCCGGACTGAATTCTCTCAGTTTAAGTTCCACTCTTAGTTTCCCTTTAGTGGCCAACCCTCATGCACTGTGTCACAGATGTGTGACAGTGGCACAACGTCCAAGACACTATGCGGATAAGTGCACTCATTACGGGTGACTAAGTGGCCGGGATCCGACGGAATAAGCGCCGTCTTAAATCACTAAGTGATTATTTAGGCATATCATATTATTGTGATGTGCCGAAGTACGTATGATATTTCCGTGCAAGTATTTTTCAATGTCATAGGATGGAGGATTTAATCCGGGATCGGAACTGGAATCCGGTGTGGCTTAGTGGATAAAGCGTCAGCACGTAGAGCTGAAAACCCGGGGTTTGGAAGTAATCCCCGAAAAAACAAAGTGAGTCTCGTGAGCAGAACATAGTATGAAATGGAAATATAAAAACAGGAAATTTATGCTTGAAGACGTGCAAAAATTCAAATATCTTGGAGCAACAGTAACAAATATAAATGACACTCGAGAGGAAATTAAACGCAAAATAAATAGTCGCGCCATCAATAAATGCCTGTTGCTATTCGGTTGAGAAGCTGGGTACAGTCATCTAGTCTCCTCTCAAGAAAGTTGAAAGTTAGAATTTATAAAACAGTTTTATTACCGGTTGTCCTGTATGGTTGTGAAACTTGGAATCTCACTTTGAGAGGGAAACAGAGGTTATGGATGTTTGGGAATAAAGGTTCTTAAGAAAATATTTGTGTATAAGAAGGATGAAGTTACAGGAGAATGGAGAAATTTGCACAACGCAGAACTGCACGCACTGTATTCTTCATTTAGCAACATTAGGAACATCCAGACGTTTGAGAAGGACAGGGCATGTGTCACGTATGAATGATTCCAGAAATGCGTCTAGAGTGTTAGTTGGGAGGCCGGAGGGAAAAATACCTTTGAGGAGGCCGAGACGCACCTGGGAGGATAATATTAAAATTAATTTGAGGGAGCTGGGATATGATGGTAGGGACTGGATTAATCTTGCTCAGGATAGAGACGATAGTGGGCTTTTATGAGGGCGGTAATGAACCTCCGGGTTTTCGAAAAGCCATTTGTAAGTATGAATTTGAACCAGGAATTATGTTGAATATTTTAACACAAATTGTTATAACAACTTTAATAATCACTTTAACCTATAATTCAGAACACATTTTGCTTTACAGCATAATGACTGTAAGAGTAGCATGAATTGGACTAAGGTAGAGCACAATCCTAGTGAAGAAATAATGAAGAAAGGAATTTTCTAATACAGCAGCAAATAAGAGACTCATTACAGGAGCAATGCACTAACAAAATGAAGAAGACCACAATGGCAATAAATACATTGTCATGAATTACTAATGAAGAAAGTGAAAAATTATGATAAAGACAATGATGTTAGCGTTGCCGCTTTCATTATGTGTAAAGATGATTGAGAAGCAGAGTTCAGAAAAGCGTAAGTAACTGATGCAAAGTGCTTACTAACTTCGGCAAAGCACTTAGTGCTATAGAGAGAGTTCCACACTCTTGAGAGGTGCGACCATAAACTTCATACGTTCGCTGGAAAATGTATGAAGTAACTATGAATATTACGACATTACCACACATTTAAGTTTATTCCATGTTATACACGGGGAAAGGCATTCGCCTTCCACTCTGTACATTGTACACACAAGTGTACCGACATTGATATTACAGGGCGAGTAAATTACCTGTATGTATTTTATGTGTAATTTATATGTAAAATACGTAATGTAGAAAACTGTTTTATATACGAAGTAATAAACTAACATTTATAGATTTTGATAATCTAAACATCAATTACTTCATTCCTTATAAGAAAAATGTCTGTTGCAGCAGAAAAAAAGATATTATTATTATTATTATTATTATTATTATTATTATTATTACTATTATTATTATTATTATTATTATTATTATTATTATTATTATCATTGATTAAAGTACACGTTAACACTTTGTTTGTTAAACACATAAAATTACTTAGTCACACGTTAAAAAGTGTTAAACATTTTATTATTGTTATTATTATTATTATTATTATTATTATTATTATTATTATTATCATTGATTAAAGTACACGTTAACACTTTGTTTGTTAAACACATAAAATTACTTAGTCACACGTTAAAAAGTGTTAAACATTTTATTATTGTTATTATTATTATTATTATTATTATTATTATTATTATTATTATCATTGATTAAAGTACACGTTAACACTTTGTTTGTTAAACACATAAAATTACTTAGTCACACGTTAAAAAGTGTTAAACATTTTATTATTGTTATTATTATTATTATTATTATTATTATCATTGATTAAAGTACACGTTAACACTTTGTTTGTTAAACACATAAAATTACTTAGTCACACGTTAAAAAGTGTTAAACATTTTATTATTGTTATTATTATTATTATTATTATTATTATTATTATTATTATTATTATTATTATTATTATTATTATGGGCGAATCCAGAAATGCATATAGAGTGCGAGTTGGGAGGCCGGAGGGAAAAAGACCTTTAGAGACGTAGATGGGAAGATAATATTAAAATGGATTTGAGGGGGGTGGGATATGATGACAGAGAATGGATTAATCTTGCTTTCAGGATAGAGACCAATGACGGGCTTATGTGAGGGAGGCAATGAACCTCTGGGTTCCTTAAAAGCCAGTAAGTAAGTATTATTATTATCATTATTATTATTATTATTATTATTATTATTAATATTATTATTAGTGATTTTATACTGTCATTTTCACATGGATTATAACATTGTTGATACTTTCATTCACTCTAATAAGCTTACTTAGAAAAATAGCAATGCTTTGCTTATTTTCAGTTTGTTTGTTGGAAATACCGCTTAACATCCTAACTAATTTATTTTTGGGAGATTTTATACATATTATAAAATCCAACTAATAGTGTATAAGCCTAACATTTAGCAACTAATATCACTTGTTAAATACACTTTGGCAATTAAAGTAAAATTAATTAAATTAAACAGTTTTTACTGATTTCCCGAAAGTTTTGTTTTTGTAAGTTGTGGGATTTTAAAAATAAACGATTCTAGTGATAAAGGCCTTTTTGTAGTAAAACAGTTTAAGGTAATTATTATGATTTGGATATAACTCATTAAATATAAGTTAATAATTTTTCAAATTTTATGTGATAAATGACTAATGATCGAAGAGTTGGGAAGCATGGCTGAATAGACTTTTTTGTATGTCAGAACATTAATAAACTTATTTTTTCAATCTTCGCTTCCACTGGCATTACTATCTTTGTTGGTTGTAGCTATGTGTACAGTTCTTTGTATAAACCTTTCACTTCATTCGGTATGTACTGCAAAATCTTTTTAAGGTCTCCATTTTTTTAACATTAATTGGTAGCCTCGAGTTAAAAACTATTGTTTGTTGGCAATTCAGACGGTAAATTTTTATCACAAAGTGAACAAAACGAGAGTAAATATAAAAGTTCTTGGAGGATTTTTTACGTATTTTACATTTATAATGTTAATTACACATTATTTACACGTATTTTACTGTAATGAAAATAACCTTTTTTTAAGCGTAAAGTCCCAACCGTGATTAAAACGAACAACACACTTGAAGAAAAATGTAAGAAAATACGAAATTATTAAGGGAAAACTTTCATAGTAGCAACTTCTTCCATCACAAACGTCATGTAAGGGAATCACAACACAAATCAAACTGGATCTCATGTAGCTACGGAAGGGAAAAGTTTCGATCATTGGTTAATAAACAAAGTAAGTTTGTTTCGAACCCACATATCACCGTAATAACTATGTCTAGACATAGGCCATTCAGTATCTAGTGAAACCTACCTGCGCGCAAGGGGAAATAAGAAGTGGCCTGAAAAACTTCTCTCCCTCACTACACTTCTACTTACAGATAGCTAGCTCGCTTACCCTCACCATAAGGTTCTTGCTGTGAACTATGGCGCACACAAGCATTTGGTTTCATAAGATAATGATTTGAATAACCTATACATTTGTGCACTGTGTATGAATGTATGCATCATCTAGACTTCATCACCACTGCCATCTACTAATCTTCGGACAAAACGACAAGAACACGACAGATGATCGGTTCGGCGTCGTACTGACACAAGTGATCCCCTGTTTTTCGAAACTAAGATAATGGTAAAAGAAGAATTGTGGAGACTGTTGGAGGACTGAGGAAGAAAAACTGGAGAATCCCGAAATCACCCCTAACAATCTTGACTTTAAGTAAAGATTAATTTTTGGTCCTACAGAATATATCTGTTATGGTAACAATGGTTATTAGAGGAGAAAAATTTGCTCCGGCGCCGGGGATCGAATCCATTGTTACCATAACAGATATATTCTGTAGGACGAAAAATTAATCTTTACTTAGATTCTTCGTCCGCCGAGTTAGCTCTGTGGTAGCGTGTCTGTCTCTGCCTGGTTCGATTCCCGGCGGGGTCAGAAATTTTCATGTAAAATTTCTACCTTGGGACTAGGAGAGATGGTGGTGCATAACTTCTAATCACTAGATTGTGCACCAATAAGCCTGGGTTAAATCCCAAAAATCTCTCCGCAGTGCATATGAAGAGAAGACATATGTCACTGTTGATAGTGATTCGTCAGTCGGATGGGGACGTTAAACCTGACGGCCCACTTGGTGCTATTCGACAGGCGTAGGCTACGTGCTGGCACCGGGTTTCCCCTTCTCCCTTCCTCATCTTTAACATCATCACTCATTCCCTACACTACACTTACACGAACATGTACACATACACTAATCCTAGTACACGACATAACTCTCCACAGATACACATATGTACAATGTGACCCGTCGAAGTGGTGTACAACTAGAAAATGGGTCACAGTTCTGCCATCTATCCGCAATATGCAGAACCCGAATCACTCAAGTGAAGTGGGTAGGCATTGGATACACACACACACACATTTAGATTCTTCGCCCAACAGTGCATAATACTGTGGAATCCAGGCCACCAAGTCACTCAATTGAGTACGCTCCTTGTATAATAGCGGTTGACTTAATATATTATACCAACATATTTGTCGAACATGGAGTAAGACCACAAAGGGAAAAACACTAGAGGAGAGGGATTCGACACGGTGCTGTCGTTTGAACTTCGGTGTAGCTCAGTGGTTAGAGCGCTTGGTACGTATAACCCAGGGCCCGGATTCGAATCCCCGGCGCCGAAGCGAATTTTTCTCCTCTAATAACCAATCTTGACTTTGTTCACTATAAATAAAATTCCGTCATCGCCAGGATTTCACCCGGGTTCGACGACTTCATCAGCCAGAGCTCTTCAAACTGAGCCATCAAGGCGGTTAGACTTCGTAGCAGCTTATGCGGCTTGAGGTCCCGCTCTTAAGGCAACAAGGGAGTAATTAATTATAGTGAAAAGAGATGCATTTTCATTAAACTGTTAATGATAAACTGAATTGTTGCTAAAAGCGTAAAACGTGTTATGAAACTGCGTTACGTTCGTGACACTATTCCTGTTTTAATCCCTAGTCGCAATAGTGACCTCTGAAAAAAAGGCACATCGGACTGCGACACATTTACACCAAAGTGTTCATGGATATTATTTCATATCTGCACGCACCTTGTATGTCACGACACCTCATTGCACCATTTGTGGGCAACACTGTACAAAGAATCATATTATTAACTGAACTGCTATAAAGTTACTTTTTTCTATTATTCCAGTGGAGATAATTTTACGAAATTTAATACAATTAAAACACAAAATCCTGCATATTCCTATATTTGTATATTAGTAAATTTTATCTCCAAAACGACCATAAAAGCTCCGATTACATGAAGTAAATCTACCATTTTGGTATGGGAATAAATTCATAAATGAAGCAGAATATTTTTGTTTCAGATATGGTTGTAAATTCGTCACACATACACGACAAAATAAGTTCGGAGGATTTTTACACCGATGCGATATGAATATTGCTAGTGTGACGTCTGAATCACAAATCCATTACTTACTTACTTACTGGCTTTTAAGGAACCCGGAAGTTCATTGCCGCCCTCACATAAGCCCGTCATTGGTCCCTATCCTGAGCAAGATTAATCCAGTCTCTATCATCATATTCCACCTCCCTCAAATCCATTTTAATATCTTCCCATCTACGCCTCGGCCTCCCCAAAGGTCTTTTTTCCTCCGGCATCTATATGCATTTCTGGATTCGCCCATACGTGCTACATGCCCTGCCCATCTCAAACGTCTGGATTTAATATTCCTAATTATGTCAGGTGAAGAATACAATGCGTGCAGTTCTGGGTTGTGCAACTTTTTCCATTCTCCTGTAACTTCATCCCTTTTAGCCCCAAATATTTTCCTAAGCACCTTATTCTCAAACACCCTTAACCTATGTTCCTCTCTCAAAGTGAGAGTCCAAGTATCACAACCATAAAGAACAACCGGTAATGTAACTGTTTTATAAATTGTAACATTCTAAGTACCAAATCTCAAAACCTTATTCCTTTGCTGTGGTAGTACCAGAGAATCAGTCCCATTCCGAGGGTTATTTGAAGGTTTCGTGACAAGCTGTTTTGTATGGTGATGGGTTGTTAGCCCTTCGCCTAACCCCCAAGCTGGAGGACCACCCCTCATCGGCTGTCCGCGACTGCTTATTCAATATATTCACAGCTACCCTCAATATCTGGAGGCCGTCTCCTCGAAAAAAAAAAAAAAAAAAAAAAAACATTAGTAATATTAATGGTTAAATGCACTATTTCGCTGTCTATAAATAGTTCATAATAACTAACTGCAATACTTCAACTTTAAAACATCAGTAATAATAAAAATCACGAACCTCAGAAATTAGGCCAACTTAATATTCTAGAGATCTAGACTATGCCGAGATAAACACAAGACTCATAAGACAATCGCCCAGGTCGTGCACCTTGAATTTAATGAAAATACATACTCAAGCTAATTTTCGTTTTATTATTATTATTATTATTATTATTATTATTATTATTATTATTATTATGTACCGAAGTACGTATGATATTTCCTTGCAAGAATTCTGCGTTATCATATGATAATGGATGGATAACACAGAGAAAATTTTCTCCGGCACCGGGATTCGAACCCGGGTTTTCAGCTGTACGTGCTGATGCTTTATCCACTAAGCCACACCGGATTCCAGTTCCGATGCCAGAACGAATCCCCTCAGTTTAATTTCTATCTCTGAGTTATCCCCTTTAGTGGCCTACCCTTATGTACTGTGTCACAATATACAATGAATTTCACTACGCTGCCATCTAGTGACTACAAAAGAAGTCACCTAATAACCCAGATGGAATTGCATGGAGTAGCAACTTGCAGCAATACTTCGATCTAGCGGTCGTAGCCAAAAACTTCACTTTCATCAGTGGAGATTCTAGTGGTTATTCTCTTTTATGTGTTGCCATTTCATAACAGGGGAATGGCCAATCTGATACATACGTGATCAAGTCCAAACTTTGAATTTATTTTCGAGTAGGCATTCAATAAATTGTAGAAATTTATACCATGTTGAGAAAACATCGCGTCAATTGTACAATTTTGTTATGTTTGCCTCTCAGATCGGAACCAATAAACAGTTTAAAAGTGATGTAACATTCTCCCTCTGATCCCTATTAAATTACCATTACTTACTTACTTATGGCTTTTAAGGGACCCGGAGGTTTATTGCCGCTCTCACATAAGCCCGCCATCGGTCCCTATTCTAAGCAAGATTAATCCAGTCCCTATAATCATATCCCACCTCCCTCAAATTCATTTTAATATTATCCTCCGATCTACGTCTTGGCCTCTCCAAAGGTCTTATTCCCTCCGACCTTCCAACTAACACTCTATAAGCTTATGCATTTTTGGATTCGCCCATACGTGCCACATGCCCTGCCCTTCTCAAACGTCTGGATTTAATGTTCCTAATTATGTCAGGTGAAGAATACAATGCGTGCAGTTCTGCGTTGTGCAACTTCATTCTTCTGTAACTTCATCCCTCTTAGTCCCAAATATTTTCCTAATTACCTTATTCACAAACACACTTAATCTCTGTTCCTCTCTCAAAGTGAGAGTTCAAGTTTCACAACCATACAGAACAACCGGTAATATAACTGTTTTATAAATTATAACTCTCAATTTTTTTTTACAGCAGACTAGAAGACAAAAACTCCTCAACCGAATAATAACACGCATTTGCCATGTTTATTCTGCGTTTAATTTCCTCCCGAGTCTCATTTATATTTGTTACTTTTGCTCCAAGATATTTGAATTTTTCAATCTCTTCGAAGGATAAATCTTCAATTTTTATAGTTCCATTTCATACAATGTTCTGGTCAGGAGACATAATCATATACTTTGTATTTTCGGAATTTACTTCCAAACATACTGCTTTACTTGCTGCAAGTAGAATTTCCGTGTTTTCCCTAATCGTTTGTGGATTTTCTCTTAACACATTCACGTCTTCCGCATAGACAAGAAGCTGATGATGCCCGTTCAATTCTAAACCCTCTGTGTTATCCTGAACCTTCCTTACGGCATATTCTAGAATTAAATTACCATTAGCTTACATTACTATTCCCTGATCGGGTCTGATTTTGGGAAAGAGTGACTTGCCCGCTAGAAATCTGAATACTCAGAAAAAATCAGCCTGCTGATGTGGGTTGGAAATGCTGTTAGCTGGGGATGAGAGTAAAACTTCACTTTAATATAGTAACAATAATTGTGTCACGACTGTAATAGGTGAAACCTATAACAAGTAGGATAATACAACGCCAAGAGAGCAATGTGCAAAGAAATAGTAATATACGTTACAAGAGCGGTATGTTGACGTTTTCATGTTTGAGGAAAAGATTGAAAAAGCGAAACGTAGTTGAGCTTTTTTAATTTCCGAGAACATGAAAACAAACATACCGCTCGTGTATCGTACATTATTTTGTGCGAAGATAGTTTATTACATACATGAAAGACGAATTTCTAATTAGTTGCAATGAAATCTCCGTGTTGGTTTCTGTTTAATGACGGCAACTTCGGAAAACCAAAATATCTTTCTTCAACATTGTTGCTATAAAATGTTTTCTGTGTTTACTATACTCCAGCAGGCCGTGATATATGTCTGTCTTTTTTTTCCCCCAGTCTATAAATGCGAACTTAAAACAAACGGTAAGGTTATGTAATGATTTATTTTTAATTTTAATATTTTAACAATATTATTTATATAACATATTGCAGTAATAACATCGGCATCTGGAATTTTGTTGATTTTTTTTCACGGCTTCCTCAATGTTACTTGTATCAGGAATGCAATAAGTTTCGTGGAGTAGTAGACTTTACTTATTTTTTGCAAATATTTAAAAACAATAATTAACAGTGCAAGTTAGGTGAAATTGCAGTGGTAAGTTTCCAATTTGTAATTATTACTGTGTTAAACGTCTCTAAAAATAATATGTTAAAAGCCTAAAGCAGTAAAATGAATGTCGCGCTTAAGCGGTAAGAAGAGGGAAATTGTTATGTGCGTTACGTTGGGAATACTGAATGTGGTATTTCACACTTACCGCGTATTGGTTCTGTGCGGAAAACAAGTAAATACGCACGATCTCGCACAAATAGGACACGACGAGATGGTTCTCGAAAAAAATCTGCCTCACAAATCTCATAGAAATTATCGATTCCTGGTTCCTATTGTTAGAGTCACCACCTGAATGATTTACAACTGTTTTAGGTCGGTATTTACCCTCATGTTCAATAATAGAGGTTAAATTTGTAGCCAGTTGAGCAAATGCGAGTCATATCGAGCGGCGTCCACTTTTACCTCCATTGGGGCTTGCGGTGGCGACCGTTTATAAACACGGACGCGCACACAATGGAACAGTAACAACTGTTGTTTGGTTGCGACACTTGCCAGAATCAATATCACAATGCACGTTACACAACTTTAATAAGCAGAAGTAATCCTGCTGGATGAAGGGAATTTAAGACAAATGCTGCACTACAGGTGTGCTCGCAAAAGAGAAGACAATGCCATTGTAGCAACACATAAGTAGAGGTATCTGCTTATTATACATAGTTAATAATACAAGATGAGGGAATAATCGGACAGAGAGAAAGGTAAGAAAAGGATACAAAGAAAGATACGAAGAATTTAGTGAATATCAATGAAAAAGGAAGGAAATGTGAAAGAAGAGTAGAGGGGAATGGAGTAAGAAAAAAAAGAAGAAAGAAAGAAAGAAAAAAGGAATGAAAAGAAATAAAAAAAGAAAGGGATAAGAAAGAAAAAAGAAGAAAGAAAAAGAAAAAAAAGAAAGGAAGAAAGAGATAAAGTGTTATTAATAATATTGGATACTTCATTAACAAAGTGTATATTTAAATAGAGCAATGAAATAGGATATAGTAAGGGAATAAAAGAATAGTAATGGAAAAGGATAGAAAGACCGGAGAGAGAAAAGGAAACAATTTATACAAAACCGTGTATTTTCCCGTGCAAGTAAGAAATCCTGTATTTGAACAGCTCGACTGGTTAAAGGCGGTATGGCATAGCTGCGGCCCGCGATCAATTGGGAGGCCTAGGCATGGCATACTTGGGCCCCGAAGAAATCAGGTAGCAGAATGGAGGTATGGCATAGTTGCGCCCCGAAGAAGTCAGGTAGCAAAATGGAGGTATGGCATAGTTGCGCCTCGAAGAAATCAGGTAGCAGAATGGACATGGCATACTTGCGCTTCGAAGAAATCAGGTAGCAGAATGGACATGGCATAGTTGAGCCTCGAAGAAGTCAGGCAGCAGAATGGACATGGCATAGTTGCGACCCGAAGAAATCAGGTAGCAGAATGGACATGGCATAGTTGCGACCCGAAGAAATCAGGTAGCAGAATGGACATGGCATAGTTGCGACCCGAAGAAATCAAGTAGCAGAATGGACATGGCATAGTTGCGCCTCGAAGAAATCAGGTAGCAGAATGGACATGGCATAGTTGCGCCTCGAAGAAATCAGGTAGCAGAATGGACATGGCATAGTTGCTCCCCGAAGAAATCAGGTAGCAGAATGGACATGGCATACTTGCGCTTCAAAGAAATCAGGTAGCAGAATGGACATGGCATACTTGCGCTTCGAAGAAATCAGGTAGCATAATGGACATACACTAGCATACTTGCGCTTCGAAGAAATCAGGTAGCAGAATGGACATGGCATAGTTGAGCCTCGAAGAAGTCAGGTAGCAGAATGGACATGGCATAGTTGCGACCCGAAGAAATCAGGTAGCAGAATGGACATGGCATAGTTGCGACCCGAAGAAATCAGGTAGCAGAATGGACATGGCATAGTTGCGACCCGAAGAAATCAGGTAGCAGAATGGACATGGCATAGTTGCGCCCCGAAGAAATCAGGTAGCAGAATGGACATGGCATAGTTGCGCCTCGAAGAAATCAGGTAGCAGAATGGACATGGCATAGTTGCTCCCCGAAGAAATCAGGTAGCAGAATGGACATGGCATACTTGCGCTTCAAAGAAATCAGGTAGCAGAATGGACATGGCATAGTCGCGCCTCGAAGAAATCAGATAGCAGAATGGACATGGCATAGTTGCACCTCGAATAAATCAGGTAGCAGAATGGACATGGCATAGTTTCGCCCCGATGAGCATAGTACACACGAAAGTGATTGTCATAAAATAAATAAATTACTTACATTTACCTTTCACGATAGCCAGAACTTCAAAATAGGCATCAGTCTCTTTTGTAGGTAAAAGGCTAAATACTAGTGGTACGTATTCTCCATTTTCGAATCCGTGGATCATAAACAGTTAAAGGAAATATTTTGGGCAACACATAAATGTTCCATTCATGTATACTTTCTTTCATTTACAAAAAAATTGCAAATTGCTTTCACAAGATAACAACACCAACTATTTTTCTTGGTTATTAACTAATGACATAACTTCATTCCTGTACGATTTGACTTGCATTGTTTGTAATGCAGAATGAAATTCTTCAACGTTCCTCGGTAATGGCAGTAACGCCTTTCGCCTTATCGAATATATGCATTTTCTAATTTTATAATATCAGTTCTATTCAAATTTGTTGTATTTTCATTTGAGTTCACTTCATGATTTATTAGTTTCATGGGTCTTTCATAAATGTCTTCTGTAGTTTTCCTTTTAACACTGTTCAATACACTTTGTCTATCAATGTGTAAGTTCGCAGAGTGGTTATGATCAATTTTTCTTGTTTTTTTTGTTTTACACCGATATCTTAACCCTACGGTACAGGGTTTCGCAAATCGAAACTTAAACCATTGTGAATTATTAAATCTTTACCCTTTTCACTAAACATAAAATTCATTTTAAATTAACCTCACTATACGCCACAGACGGTGTGAAAATCATTAATAAAATGTCAAGATTTCTAAGATACCATATTCCAACTACTCACTCCTTTGAATATGTCAGTTAATGAAGTACTGCCAACTTCAAGATGTTTATTTTTACTGGAGGCTATCGAATGTTTAAATGTTATGTTTTATTTAACGACGCTCGCAACTGCAGGTTATATCAACGTCGCCGGATATGCCGGAATTTTGTCCCGCAGGAGTTCTTTTACATGCCAATAAATCTACTGACATGAGCCTGTCGCATTTAAGCACACTTAAATGCCATCGACCTGGCCCGGGATCGAACCCGCAAACTTGGGCATAGAAGGCCAGCGCTATACAAACTCGCCAACCAGGTCGACCTCCTAGGCTATTGATAATCACTGCATAAACAGTAGAAAAACAGTTCATAAGATACTGCCAACTTCATGGTGTTCATTTTAACGGTATCGATAACGAATATTAAATCGAATAAGAAATCAATAAGTTTGGTTGATTACGAGGCTCGAGTTTCCGTAAAGTCTATTTCTCTACCTATTTCATCGGGGTGCAACTATGCCCGCAAAACAGGGACCCTTTCTTATCTGCTGCATCTTACCTGACTGTGGAGCGCAATCATGCCCTGCCCGTTAAAGGAACTTTAAAAATAATTAGGCTTACAGTAAATAAGTTATGAACGTTCATGTTAGAATAATATAATCTGTCCCCTTATATTTTATCTGCATAAGAGAAGAAATGCAGTGAAAATCAAAGGTATTCTTCGTTATTACTAGTTGTCAGAACAGAAACCTTAATACCATGATATCGGATGTTTGAAACAAATTAAAAAGTTAATTTCGTTTTTATGAATTATGAACTATGTTCTGTAGAGTGGTCAACAAGCGACGGCACCGTACAAGTCTATGTTCCTGGTTCACATGCATGAATGCACGTTTCCACATGCAGCCCGTTGCCCAATTTGTAATAGCTGCTGATGAAAATTTAGTTGGCTCGTAGTTGCACAGGTATCAATGCCTCTTTCACGCTCAACGGTATATTATCGACGTTTCCGAATTTGGTTTCAATTTCATAGCCAGTTATTTCTCAGTGCACTGCTGGAAACACGATCACTCTTGCATGCGTTTGCACTGTGTGTCTATGAAAAATAAACGATTTTGTCTGACGGACTTCATTTATTCCCCTGCAAATAATACAAAAGAATCTTTAGATCAGATATCCATCCTCTGTAATTTAGTACCTTCCATGGTCCCTTTTGATCGAGGATTCTAGTTCGCTGAGCGCGGCGGCCTTTTCGGGAAAATGTTGAAGAACCGGCTTGCTGAAAGAGGAATGGAAAGACAGGTCTCCTCTCTGCTTACCGGTTGCTTTCACCAATATGAACAAGAGAAGTTGACGAATGTAAAATGCTGAACTGTCGCCAAAGAGCTCATGTTTATTTTATTAATGTTTCACTCATAATATCTTAAATTCATCAAGTCGATCGTGAAATTTCATGAGAAAATCTCGATCTTTTAAATGAATTGACTATCATCAAATTGTTAAAGATACTTTTCGCGGTTAGGCATCTTGAATATATTGCAAGAAAGAAAATAGTTCTAACTCATTATACAGGGTATAAACGATATCTGGTGGTATAGAGTTTAATGCCTGTTTAGGCAATCTAATATTGTTCATACGCTGAACATATCCGAACCATTTCGGCTGTTTGGTATCTATTTCTTCTATGAAGTCCTTTTGTTTGTATGTATGTATGTATGTATGTATGTATGTATGTATGTATGTATGTATGTATGTATGTATGTATGTATGTATGTATGTATGTATGTATGTATGTATGTATGTATGTATGTATTTACTAACACTACAATTGGGTTTACACCCGGGGCAGTGATATAGAATATACAATAATAGCATTACAATATAATTATTATATTAATAAAATTTATAATAATTACAACAATAAAAAATGAAATAAAGTAAAATTAATTTTAACTATAAATAAATAGATGCAATAAACCCAGGACTATAAATAATAGCAATGCTATAATAACACCTACAATAAGTAAAAGTAAACCTAACTTATAAGTACTTCTATTAAACCCAACTATTACCAAATTAAATAATTACACATCATCTTAATTAATTACATATCAACTTAATTAATTACATGACAACTTACATAGTCACACTGCACCTACAATTACATTTTCAGCCTAATCTTCTCAACCTTTCCTTAAATGTATTGATTTTGAGAGGACCACTCTGAAAGATTACCGGAGGCAAGCTGTTCCATTCTACTATTGTGCGGTTAACAAAGGAAAATTTTGTCAAGTTCGTTCTTTGTCTTCTGCATTTAAACTTCCTAATATGATCAGTTCTGCCTAAGTATGACGGGTCACTAATCTAGCATTGATGTCGGTCCATGCTTTGTGTCCCATTTTTGCCTTAAACAATGAGGTCAATCTGGTTTTTCGTCGCCTTGATTTTAGAAATTCCCACCCTAAGTTTTTTACTATCTCTTCACCATATCCCTTTCCCATTTTGACATATTTTTCAGCTCTACGTTGGACCTTTTCTATTTTCTTTTCCCAACCTACTGCTCCATATTCCATATGCTTCATAAGTCCATTTTCTCTTTTATTATTTCATTTCTAATTTTATCAAGCCTAGATATTCCTCAAGATCTTCTTAGAAAGTCCATTTCTATTGCTTCAATTTTCTTTTTCAGTGCATTTGGGGTTTGCAAACTTCTGAAGAATAAGTTAAAATTCCTTTTTATTATAGCCTAATGTCAAATATTTCAAGTTTTACATTTTTAGTTATAATATGTACGTTCCTGTACTATGAATCACATTATTCGTACTTATAAACTAATATCGGTAGCTACTTGTCTGAGTTTTGTGACACCGAAGTCATAAATTGAGGGTACAGGATTTTATACGTTCATCCGCTTTTAATTAACTCGTAAAATACATATAATTAATTCTGACATCATGGAACGAAATGAATATTTCGTTTAAGGAAGTAGTTAATCATATCCTTTGCCCAATATTAATCAAAATGACTTAGCATTTCACATGACTTGCTGAAAATGAATAATATATTCAAAGAGACTATTACACTGAAAAACCTTTAATAAAGAAGGAAATTCCATGAAAATTTAAGGAAAATGTTCTTTCCGTTTCATAATTTCTTGCCTACACTTTAATTTACGTGGCTCGGTAAAGTTTTCGGTTGGTGGAGGCAGAAGATTGAAGAGGTTGGAGTCGAGATTAATAGGCAAAGCTTATTTTATATGCACTCAATTTTCCAACTAACACAACCTCTGACACCCTCCCGCCCCCACACTTCTTACCCCATTTTCTATCTCACTTTTCTCCCCCTCCCCCGCCTTGATTAAAGCGTAAAGTGGTGCACATCAGTCAGGCACGTGAGAAATTGGTAGGATCAAAAGCTAAACGTTCATAAATTTAACAACCTCTAGTGCCACACCCCTTCACCGCGACATACTAACGTGGAAATGCCTGCAATATGTTTGAAACATGTTTCTCTGCGACTTTGTGACGGGATGTAATTTTTCAGCTTAGTTTCCGGTACATCTAGAAGATATTCCGGTATATGACACTGCCACTTTCTGTAAGTACTTTCCTTTCTTGGAAAGTAGAGATCAGAGGAGTTTTGTAGCTTTAGAGTTCTCTTGAAAATAGAATAACCTAACTTTCTTTCTTGGCAGTAATATGCAAATGTTCAGATAATTTTCTTTACTTGATTAAGGACTATGAACAGTTAGGATTAAGGGTTATGAACAGTTAGGATATGATTAGATTTAATATGAGCTATATTCTTAACATACAATGCATATGAATTCATAATAATTAGGCTTCGTATTCCAGATACCTAAAGATAATAAAGATATAAACAAACAGGTCGTCGCTGAGTGTTCGTGGAGTACAGTCAACTCCTGACATTCTGAAGCTATACTGGTAAACACATGCTTGATCCGTGATGTTTATTTTCGTCGTGATCTTTGCAGTGAATAATAACGTGCATTCGTAAGTTACGGAACTTGAACGTATGGGGATGTCACTTCAAATGATTTTATATTGCAAGAAATTCTTTCAATAGCACATGACGTTATTAGTGCATGATGTAGTACAAGATATTCCTATTATCTAATTTTTGTTCATGTTTCATAGGATATTGTATATATAACTCATCACTGAAAACCCACTAATTTTTATGTACTTTTGTAGAAATTTCATAAAATGTAGATTATTTAATTTCTTAATTGAGACGTTGGCGCTGAATATCATGATAGGCTGCACAAATCCATGCTAAATGTAGAGTTCACATCCTTATAGTTTTCAGATTTTTACTTTTGGATTACGTTCAATACACTTTCTGTGCTTTTGGTATTGCAGTGTCTTTCAGTGCACTGTTTTTGTAACGTTTACGTTTATTTCACACAATTTGTATGTAATGTTGTCTATATTGACAGTGAAAATATTAGTTCAAATATCCTTTGCTATACCCTGCTTGAGTGTCTTACCTAAGGCATTTTACCTCTGCAGTAAACCTTCAATCAGCCACAAAGATGTAGTTATTTAAATATTACGAATAATAAGAGCAGTGATCGATAAGACTACTCACTATGACTGCGTCCCGGTTTTGACTTCCTAGAGGAAGAGGGCAAACAATGTGTAACTATTTTGTATACGAACGTACCTGTACCTGCGCTGTGACGTCACATATACTTCGAATCAGGCAGCCTCATTCCAGTTTATAGCTAGCTGAAATACGAACCCTAATAATGATATACACAAAAGTTACTTAATACCTCTTACAAGATGGCTGCAAATAATATTGCACTTACCAAGTTAGATGGCAGAGTCCTCAAACTGGTTGTCTTCACTGCAATATGATGGATCACTGTAACAAGAGAGAATGGTTGTTATGTGTGTGACAATACTTCCTTGCAAGTTTCCTCGTTTTGCTAACATACATACAAGAGTTATTTTGTACACACTCGTACGTCTGGAAACTTCTAATATTATTGAGCTCTTTATGAACGTCGGTAACAAAAATATACAAAACTATATATTAATAATTACTTTCAGAAACTCCATTAGTCATATTTTATCTCAAATTCAGTTTTTCATATGGTTGTAATCCTCATACTTAGGCCTCTCAAATGGTGCATAAATTCCACACATTCTTCGTTCGGTGTACATTTTGCTGTGGCAATACTTAACACTGAATATCAGGAACACCACAAATTTATTTATTTATTTATTTTTTTATTTATTTATTATTGCTAGTAAGTTTGAAATGAATACAAATTAATAAATACAATGAAAGATAAACTAGCCCACTCCTGAATGAGTAAGACTCGTGCTCAGGAGGGGATTCCAATACAGACAAAAATAAAATAAAAATTGAGAGTGAATACAGATTAAATAGTGTTTAATATGTTTAAACCCAAACTATAAATCCAATACAATTTTATTTATTTATTTTTTTATTAATTTGGAGAGGATTCGTGGTTGAAATATTATTGGAATAAAATTTGTTTAATAATCTGGGACCCTGACTCATGCTATGATAAAAAGTTGCATTGGTTTTACATTTTGGTTCAGACAAACGCAGAGAATTCATATTTTTAGTTCCATATTTATGTATATACCTTTCAAAATTATTAAAATACAAAACATTATGGGATTTCTTAGAAGGCAAACAGTTTTTCACTTTGCTTTTCTTGCATTTCTTTGTTTTTTAATACTTTTAAAGAAATTTGGGGAGTTAAATATGATCTTCAGTTAATTTTGTATTTTTTTTTTCCAATTTCTCGGCTTAAGGAGACACTACACTAAAAATAACAACTTCTTTTCCTAATAAATTTTCAAACCAAATTTTGAGACCATGTCTACTATGTAAAGGCCTAATAAAATCCAAATTTTGAACTCCTGAATGTTTTTGCCTTTTGATTTTTTATTTTGTTCTATTTTTTTAGAAATATCTTCAAACTCAAGTTTTTTTTAGAAGATCTCAATTTTTATGATTATTTTTCTTCGTTACATTCATAAGACATAGACAAATATTTCTATGAATTCATTTTACGAAGTATCTCTTTTAATCATTTTCAAGAAATTTTTTAATATTTGAATACGTTATTTTTTCTGTATATATGAAAAGATATATTAATGAAATAAACTAGCAGAATTTCTTACAAAATAAATGCATAGAAACATGTAACTATTTCATAGTAAATACTTGCAGTTAAAATGTCATCCAGATTGATTAATATTTCGTATAAAAAAGTTGGTGTTGTATCAAGAAAAATAAACATACGGAAAAAATAGATTTGAAATTAAAATGAATATTTATGTAAATCATACTGTGCTTATTAAAATTCTCTAATGAAAAAATGACTGACAGCATCTCTAAATGCCACGTCCCCTTATAGCCTTAATTTGAAACATTTTTAACCCTCAACTGGTATTGCTTTTTAAATGTACATTACGATATCTAGCCATATGGGTCTATATTTGAACCAGAATTGAATTAAATTCATTTGGGGTGTGAAAATATGCATTTTAAAGATGTGAAATAACCAATAAAAGTTTTCTTGGAAGATTTTCATGATTTTCAGTAGTCGCTCCTCTTAAATATACATTTCAGCTTATTTAAAGTATAAAAAAGTGTTGTTCCTCTCCGTCTTCTTCAACTAAAAATTGTTTTAAAGAAATAAAATGATTCTTACGAGTCATGAACGAAACTGGAGAAACCCTACAAGTACAGGCAATTGTGATTTTTTTCCAGAAAATACTAAAGGAAAAAAGTTCATGTATGTCAAACATTAAATATTATTATTATTATTATTATTATTATTATTATTATTATTATTATTATTATTATTATTACTATTATTATTATTATTATTATTATTATTATTATTATTATTGTTTATAAATGGCATAAGTAAAAGAATAAGTTCTAGCTTTCTTTTATTTGCGGATGATCTCAAAATCTTTCTCAAAATTAGTAGTTTGGCTGATTGTCAAATTCTTCAAAAGGATATCAATTCAATTGCACTTTGGACTGTTGAAAACGGAATGAAAATTAATCAATCCAAAACTTTTGCTATTTCTTTCACACGTAAAACAACCTCCCAAAAATTTAATTATACTCTTAATAATGTCATAATTACTAGCAAAGATACTATTGTGTCTTACTTGATTCTAATTTAGCCTATATTTCCTTGATCATGTGCAATATATTTATACCCATTCATTAAAAATGCTTGGTCTAATTAGATCTAAAACTTATTCTTTTTCTACTCCTATGTGTTTGTTAATTTTATACTATACATTGGTCAGATCCAAGCTTGAATATGCATCTGTAGTATGGAACTCTATTACTTCCACTGATTCGGCTAAGCTTGAGAATATTCAAAGAAAATTTATTTCCCTGTGTTCTTATAGATTTTTACCTAATTCTAATGATTATAAATATGAGATTAACTGCAAATATTTTAATTGCTATAGTTTATTTGCCAGACGTCAAGATCTTGATTACTTATTTTTTTGTGAAGTTCTTAAGGGTGATATTGATTGTGAATCTTTCCTAAGCAATATCAGTCTTCGTATTCCTGCTAAGGGTTTAAGATATCATAAAATGTTTTGCAATAGAAATTCTAAATCTCTCTCTCCGGTCTGCAGATGTATAAAATATGCTAATTTGCATTGATCAAACTTGGGTCCATTTAATGTGTAGTATATACTTTGAAGTTTTATATCAGTTTTCATTTATATCTTTTGTTTAAATATGTATTTTAATATTATTCTCACTAACTTTTATATCATTTTGTTATTTATTAATTTACTGGATTCCATCCTTTCATTTTCAAATACAATTACTTTTAATATCATTATGCTATGTAGTTTAGACATCCATTTTATTCCGTCCATTCAATGTCATTATTGTTGTATTATAATCTTGTATATCTTTGTAATACTATTTTATATGATTCCATTCTTTATTTATGATTCGATTATTTCATTTGTAATTATCATTTTAATTAATTGCTATTAATTTAATTATTTCTTTGTACTTTTATTGTAAATTATTGCTAATGTTTTTGTTATATTGTTTGTGCTGAACTGTAATTGGCCTCTGGCTATTGTACAGCACATTAAATATAAGTAAATATATATAAGTAAATAAATTATTATTAACATCATCGTTTATCTAAAAATGTGGTATTATTATTTTACGAAATGTATGCTAGATTTTTATTTAACAAAGTACTGTATATTATAAAATTTACAAATTAATTTATTTTACTGTGCAACCAAGAAACAAGTTGTATCGGAAGCAGATCGTTGCTGTAGGTTTGTAGTAATCAGTTTATGGTTGAATTACAGACGATTTAATAGCTTGTGTATGATAATGGAGTTATCTTACTTATTCATTAATACTGTAAATTGTACTTTATCGAATCAGTAGCGCCGAGTCGTGTGGGAACTTGTCAAACCACTCTTAAAGACGCCATTTTTCGGTCGGGAGATAAATTGTTCACTCGTACAATGCTTACGAGGGTTGCTACAATCGAATTGCGTATCTAGAGTTTGATATACTCTGGATGTCAGAAGTCAGGCTCTGCGTTTGCTGTTCGCTTTATGGTTTGGAGGTTAGCTGAAATGTTCTTGACCCTTCTTGCTGTTAATTATTCTAGCTTTGGAGAATGCAGTCAAGTTTTCTTTTACAAATTACAAATTTATTTACAATTTACATTTGAATTGAATACATATGAATAGATACCCGAAATTAGCATATGCTCGTGCTCGGGTACAGTCTAGTGGTCTACATAAATTTTACAGGGTTCAAATAATAATGCTGATGATATAAATAATAGTAATAATAATAATAATAATAATAATAATAATAATAATAATGGAATAATCGTGACAGAAATGATACAAAGATTGTAATACAAAATAATTCATTTATAATAATAATAATAATAATAATAATAATAATAATAATAATAATAATAATAACAGTGACAAAACAAAAATATTTACAATAATAAAATAAATAATAAGACGGATAAAATAAAATATAAAACCACTAGCGAGAGTTAACACAACTTAAATAAGCATATAATAACCGGAAAAAATGACGAATTCGAAAATCAACAGAAAAGTTCGTTGTATCGCAGACGACAGCAACCGCCGTATATTGACATTGTATTGTAGGGGGGAGCTGAAAGTCTACGTAACTGCCGTTCTCTTCGAATCTTCTCGTACAATCATGGGAAGTTAATGCTGCAAAAACAAAATGTCTACGAGTCAAACTGTTCATTATTACCAGGATAAATACAATATATTAATCAAGTTTCAGTTATAGATCTCTCCTTTTGTGCAAGAGGTATCATATCAAAATATTTTATGAATGGCGGGGAAAATATAAATTTCAAGAACTTTCTAATGACAAGATATAGAGACAAGTACAATCAAGTGTATCTGTGGCGATGCTAAGGAATCATTTATTGGAGATATACACTGTTATTAATTTAAAAAATGATCTAATTTATATTTATTACAATGTTTTATCTTATAAGTTACATGCATCAGATAGATACAATAAAAATTAGTACCATATAATGCTAGTGTTATAGTTCGGTACCGGCTATGATTATTCTGCGTCTGTTGACACTATGTGATATGAAAAAGGGATCATGATAATAAAATCGCGTTTTATTTGAGATAGTTTCGATTGAGCCATTTCGATATGCTGAAACGAAATAAATATTAGAGGTTTCATTGTGCCTGATATATGATATTTTAAGCTGAAGAATTCAATCCTCCGGTTGATTTGGTAGCTGCTGTGACATATGCCCTAAGTAATTTGTCTAACTTCGTCACAAAAAATTGAAGTGTCCCCTCAATTTGTATTTTATACTCAAGTGGGGATAATTAATTGGGTTATTTTACGACGCTCTATCAACATCTAAGTTATTTAGCGTCTGAATGATATGAAGATGATAATGCCGGTGAAATGAGTCCGGGGTCCAGCTTGCTCGTATTGAGTTGAGGGAAAACCCCGTCAAAAACCTCAACCAGGTAACTTACCCCGACCGGGATTCGAACCCGGGCCACCTGGTTTAGCGGCCAGACGCGCTGGCCGTTACTCCACAGGTGTGGACTATACTCAAGTAAATAATAATAATAATAATAATAATAATAATAATAATAATAATAATAATAATAATAATAATAATAATAACCTCAAAACCGATGTTAGAGGAAAATTTTGGGGAACCATTTGCAAAATTTCACGAACCCCCAGGGGGTTCGCAAACCACAGTTTTGGAAACGATAGACTCGAATTTTAACATATTAAGCTCTCGTAGTATACTTTTTAATTTAGCTACCAGTCCACAAAATTATACTCTGCATGGAGAGGTCGGCTATTCAGTTTATATTAATTATCCCCACTGGTTTTAATTATTCATGCCGCATGTGCAGGAAATTTCATAACATCTGCAAATGTAAATAGCGAATGGCAAATGAGTAATTCTTCGGGAAATTGCATTCACAGTCACGACCAAGATTATAATGACAACGAAGTGAAAATAAAAAACGAATGAAGGGAAGAGTAATAAGACGAAAACAATAAAAAGAGGAGAGTGACTTGGCGTGATGTGCTTGCAAACTAGTACCATTATTTTTGTATGACGCTGGAGAGACAAGATGTCTCCAAGAATTGAGCTCTGCTGGCAACATGACACCGCTTTTCAAAAAGAACAACACGGTTGTAATGACGTTATTTACTGGGCTGGCTTATGATGTCATAAACATTAAAATTTCTTTCTAGTCATCATTCCAAATGTACTTTCTGCCCCCCAGTTTAGCGCATCTCTATCATTCCGGTAGGATACAGCTGAACAACGAGGTGAAGTGGAACCAAAGTATTTTAAGGGGAAGATACTCATCTTAGAAGTCTCTTGTAATGCTCAAGTAAGAAAGCCTGTGAGAGAAAAGGAACAGAACAAAGAAAATAATAGAATAACAAACTGAGCAGTTAAATTAATATTTTATCTTATCACCGAATCTTTTAATACATATTTGGACCAGATTGTCAATCGTTGATAGGCCTATAAGAAATGCTTTTAAATAGGTATTCCTGAAGAAAATATATTTATACTCCTTGTTATTCGCCGACGATTATGTCCTGGGATCCTGTCCGCACGGCGAAGGTCTGCGAAACGCTAGACACCACCAAGTACGATCAATTATAGCCATTGCCCTTAAACATGCCGATTACAACACCTTTGAGGAAGTACATGGTCTCTCCGTCACTGGCAGTACACGGCTTTCAAGGAATCTAGAATGTCTGGATTCATAATTGATCCTACTGTGCGTTTCGAAACGAATGAGGAACAGCCAGCAGAAGTGGATAAGGAAAAAAAGAATATCTACAATCCTACCATTCCATATTACCTCCAAAAGTACCAGCTAGAAGAGCTTGAAGTAATCGGACTTCTGGTTGGAGCAAGAGGTACCGCTACTCTCTTCATGAAAGAAGTGTTTAAGAGGCTTGGAATACCTACATCTATTATTCCGATTGTAACTTTAGCTGCATTGAAAGTATCAATTGCTCTCCTGAAGCATCACCTATATTCGAAATGAAACCAAGTTTATTAGCATTCTTTACTTTTTTGTAATACTTGCTTCTCTAAAACTAGGTATATTTCCACCAATCACAAAATGTATTTGCAGCTATGTACTTGTAGGAGTTTCATTATCAAAACAAAATTAATGGTTCACTGAACTTGTAAACATTTATATGGCTAAGTACTCTTTGTCCCTTGTGGCAGCTCACGAATAGTGAGAAGATTTCTAAATCTGTCATTACAGAAGGTGAAGATGATAGGGCTTATATGCTAAACTTGTAGACGAATAGAGAATATGATGTTTACATATCATTGTCTAGGAAAGGCTATAGATGACCTCCTTATTAAAACAGGAAAAATTAGAGAATAAAAACTTTTCAGATACCTAGGGTTAACTACTACAAAGTCAGGATCATGTGAAAAAGACATAGAGACCGAAATTTCATTGGCAAAAGATGCTACCAAGGTCTTACATGGAACAGTTAGGAATAAAATTGTAACAAAAGAAACACAATTTTAGAATTATAGCAGTTCTTCTACTGATTTAAATATAACTAAATAAGTAAATAAACTGACTGAATAAATAAATAGATAAATAAATAAATAAGTAAATAAATAAATAAATAAATAATTAAATAAATTTTATAAAAATCACTTCCCAACCTAGTATCGTAATATACTATTTCATATGAACGAAGCTGAATGCCCAATAGATATGAGAATTATGGTGGATAAAGCGACTGTCGGAAAGATTTTCCTTAAATATTACTATCCATCATTTCCTTACTTTAACCCTTAAATTGGCAAAACTTCATTTCTCACACTAGTTTATTAAACCTTGTCGGATGTAAAGAAAACAACTATCGCAATGTCCATATTTTATATGTTGTACAATATTATAGTACTGTGAAATTTTAATTTTCTTACCAATTTTTTTCTATTATTCTATTAAAATTATAGCATATAGCCTATTAACCTGTTGTATTCTATAGGATACTTTGTAAATGTAAGGGTTAAAATTGCTATATTACCACTACGGCATCTACTGTGAATAGCTTTCGTAAAGGACTGTTACAAAAATAACCATTTGTGTACCAAGTCTATAAAATTTTAAAATTACTCCATATATTTTCCTACAGATATACGTAAGAAGTGCACGTTTGCAGCTCTTAGACCGTAGAGCTCTCTGTACTAAGTACCTTGCCAAAGTTCGTAAGCACTCCACGTCAGTTACTTACGGTCTTCTACACTCAGGCTTTTAAATCATCGTTACACATAATGCAAGTAGCAACGCTAACGACATTGTCTTCATCATATATTTTCATTTTCTTTATTGATGATTCTTCACAAAATGTTATTGCCATTATACTTATATGACATACTATGCATTCTTATATTTTGTAAAGTATTTCTATTATCATCAACATTTCCATTTCCTTGTAATTTCTTTATCATATCACTATATTCTAGTGCCAATGATATAAAGTTTTCATTAAATATGGAATGTTATTTATAAGGTGTTAAATTTTAATTTTACTGTTAGCCTATATCCAATATAATGTCAATAATAATTGCCATGAAAATGTTAAGTGTGCTCATTAGCTTCGCCTATGAAATAGTAATATACGTTACAAGAGCGGTATGTTGACGTTTTCATGTTCGAGTAAAAGTTTGAAAAAGCGAAAAGTAGTTGAGCTTTTTTAATTTCCGAGAACATGAAAACAAACATACCGCTCGTGTATCGTACATTATTTTGTACGAAGATCGTTTATTACATCCTTGAAAGAGGAATTTCTAATTAGTTGCAATGAAATCTCCATCTTGGTTTCTGTTCAATGACGGCAACTTTGGAAAACAAATATATCTATCTTCAACATTGTTCCTATAAAATGTTTTCTGTGTTTACTACACTCCAGCAGGCTGTGATAGGCCTATACGTCTGTCTTTTTTTCCCCCCAGTCTATGATGAGTCTGGAATTTTGTTGATTTTTTCACGGCTTCCTTAATGTTACTTGCATTACAAATGCAGTAACTTTTGTGGTGTTGTAGAGTTTACTTAATTTTTGCAAATATTTAAAAACAATAATTCACAGTGCAATTTAGGTGAAATTATTATTATTATTATTATTATTATTATTATTATTATTATTATTATCATTATTAAATATCCGTGGAAAAGAACCCTAATTCACCAAGCGGTATGATAGTGTTTTAGTTTTGTATTACTGTACAGATTAAGAGAAGTGCAGAAAAATTACAAGCAGCTAGCTCAAAATTTGTGGAAGGAGGTAGGTCTTAAACATGGGCAAAAAGTACAAAAACTGGAAACAGAGTAAAACGGAGTTAAACAGCAGAGACTTCGAAAGAATTAAATCGCGCAAGTTTCGAAAATTTTGCAATGATATTAAGAGTAAAAAACTATTTTTCATGAAAAATGTCATTTCACTTCTGTGTGGCCTTAATAAACACTGAGCCGTATGCTTTCTCTAAATCGATAAATGTAAAATAAATTTCCAGATCTATATAAAATAAAAATTTTTCACTTATCTGAGACTAAACATATGATGAATACAGGGTGGATGGTAACCTCTGCACCAAAATCAAACAGTTATTTAAATTTTTAAAATCTCTCCTCATGATGTGTTACGTTTTTTCTGTAACATTAATCGATTTAGAGGAAATCGTTATGTTTCTCGGAAGCATTTGGCAAACATCATGGCTGCTGCAATAACTCTAAGCAAGCGCGGCCTGCACTCCTTACCTTTTCCTCCCCCTCTGCCGTATTCAGCCGGTAACACACGAGGTGCGCTGCGTTGCAAGATTATTTTGTTTAAACGATTCTCGATATTATTCAATTTAAATTCATGACTAAACGGTTTAATTATGCAATAAAAGATTCAAGACATCAACTGTACAGATTATTTTTACCGCTCTGCTTGGACAACAATCAGCCACAGTGTAGCCAATTCAGCGGTTTTCCTGGTAGATCTAGCGTTTTTCGGCGTTAGTTTAGCGGGTAAAATTTATGTAATTTGTATTGTTCATATAGGGATTTGGTGAGTATTTTTAGCACTCACAGCGGCAAAATCATATAATTCACAACATAGCAATTTAGCGGCTTCACAGCGGATTTTTAAGAATCGAGTTGGCAACACTGATCAACCATTCCTCTCGGGCCATTACCGCAACTATTATAGAGCGCTGCAAACATTGGACAAAGACTATTTTTTTCCTGCTTAACGGTGCTTCATCGAAGGGAAAGTGTAATAAAGATTGTGTTATATTTAACATGTACAGTCACCCCTTAAATTTTGGTACAGGGGTTACCACCCATTCTGCATATAGTTATCCAACAGTAAAATCTACCAGACACTCTCTTACCTTTACCTCAATTTCCCATTCCAACTTATCCTTGAGAACATCCCTGAAATTTATACAATCTAAAACCGTTACACTAATCCCTTTTAAATATTAGTATCTTTATGATTTTTCTACTTACAAGCAAACATTCTGACGGGATCAAATAAAAAAGTTAATTTTTTTTCCACCATGTTAATAATGTCAAAAGAAGTGCTTATACAAAGTTTGGCCACTCGACCGCAATTACGAGGCCGTCTAGAAAGTGATTTTCCCTGGGGACGTTTACAGAAAAAGGCACAATTGCATGGAAGGATTTATTGAAACAGAGACAACAATTGTTGTGTTATTTGTCAACATATTCCCCACTGGAATTGACACATTTGTCATACCATGGGATCAACTGATGTACCCTTGTGTGGTAGAAGTCTGCCGTCTTTGTATCGTAGAAGTCAGCCGCCTGGGATCGGAACCAGCATTTGACAGCCGTCTGTACTTCTCTGTCAATCCCATGATATGACAAATGTCTCAATTCCGGTGGGGAATATGTTGAAAAATAGCACAATAATAGCTGTGTGTGTTCCAATAAATTTTTCCAATGAAATTGTGTTTTCTTTTAGTTAACGGCCCCTGGCGATTTTATTTTTTTACGGTCCTTATAATTGTCACTTAATATTTTAGGAGAAAAATTCGCTCCGGCGCCGGGGATCGAACTCGGGTCTTTGGTTCTACGTACCAAGCGCTCTGACCACTGAGCTACGCCTAATTCAATCCATAGCACCGGATCGAATCCTCCTCCTTCGAATTGTTCTCCTAAAATATTAAGTGTCAATATTACAGATAAATTATGTAAGACAAATTAATATATCTATAGTATTCTCTTAGCTAGCTGTGCATAATAACTGCGGATTCCCGGCCAACAAGTCACTCAGCTGAGTGCGCTCCTAGTATAATGGCAGTTGACATTGGATACACGTCAACACATATGCCTAACTTGGAGTCAGGCCACAAAGGGAAACATCGAAGGAGGAGGATTCGATCCGGTGCTGTGGATTTAATTCGGCGTAGCTCAGTAGTCACAGCGCTTGGTACGTAGAACCAAGGACCCGGGTTCAATCCCCGGCGCCGGAGCGAATTTTTCTCCTAAAATATTGTGTCAATATTACAGATAAATTATGTAAGACAAATTAATATATCTATAGTATTCCTTATAATTGTGTTCGAGTAGCCAAAATTTGTATACGCACTTCTTTTGACATTAACATCGTGGAAGAAAAAAAAAATATAACTCTATCTACCCCCATCAGAATGTTTGCTTGTTAGTTTTATCTACAGGATGAGATTGAATAATTTACAGAGGTGTGAAAATTATTAGAATAATCTTAATTTTAAAGGTTTTTAATAGTTCCTACACAAATATTCATTGAATTGATGAATATTTGTATATAATATTACTATACTGTGTATGATATATTTACTACTAACAATGCCGGAAAGCATTGTTGTACATTGGTATTTTTCTTATTTTACAATTGTTATGGGAATTCAGAAATTATTATATTATGTTGGCGGAATTGGAAACATCAAAAATTAATTCACAGAATTAATACTTATATATGCACAAAAGAGATGTATACGTTCATTTGAACCTTCACAACAATGTAAACGCAAAGAACAATTTGTTTAAAGCATTCCTTAATTAATTTTTCATGTTTCCAATTCCGCCAACATACGTAATATAAGAATTTCTGAATACCCATAACAATTGTAAAATAAGAAAAATACCAATGTACAACAATGCTTTCCGGCATTGTTAGTAATAAATATATCCTACATCAATATAGTAATATTATATACCAATATTAATCAATTCAATGAATATTTGTGAAGGAACTATTAAAAACCTTTAAAATTAAGATTATTTTAATAATTTTCACACCTCTGTACAAATACACTTTACTAATTGTGGGAACTATTTTTCCAAATTTCTGCCTCTATTCCTTCATCCCATATGGGAGTTTTCTAAATATAGAAGCTACAGCATTAGTTGTGCAGTGAGAAGCAACAGAAACTAACCGGTTAACCAGACAATCAAACTATTAACGAAACACCAAAACAATCTGACATCAAAAATATCGACCACAAAAAAATGGGCCAAAGAGCCACTCGGTTAAACCAGTCAACAAGTAAGCATGAACAAGTGACTAGTCACTAGAATCGAACGCTGATCGACTGGATTTGTAGTAAAATTGTCAGAGTTCATGCTTTCTTTCAGTGACCCACAAAAGAAAACATTCCCATTTTCGAATAAAACCATGAAATTTCTAGTTGTAACATTACTACCTTGTGAAATTGGCACACTTCCATATACTCAGTTTATCCCAAGCAGTGTGTGATTGAATTCTGCTCCCAGAACGTGTTCAGAAACGGAAGTTGTGGGCCTCCAACATTGCGTGAGCATTGCTCAGCCTTGACCATCTATTGACTTCCGGTTCGTCGATCTCCAGCTGCTAAAATTGCCACGAAGTCTCTCTTCGTTTTTTGTTTTCTTTCTCTGTTCCACCCACTCATTCACATAGCAACCAATTTAAACTATTGTTAACAAAGTGCTATCATTGTGGGAAATAGAGGATGTTGTAAAAAGAGTGCAGAATCATTGCCTACCATAAAAGCAAGACCACGCTATGCAAATAGAAAATCATTAATTCATCTACCCATGCTTTATTGTGTGTGTCACGTCATTAGATAGATAATATCATCAGAACAAATTGCATGCTAGTATTATAGCCACGTATCAACATAATCCATGTGGCGACGTGAAAGAAACGTTTACTACAAGTTATACATCGGCTTTTACATGTTATGACTTTTTTTCTTGAAGGAATAAATGAGAAGCATAGTATCAAAGTTAGACAACTCCATTTTTTGCGATTTCGAGATATCGATTGTTTCTCATAGAATTTGGTATGCTGAATGCGATTCTGGAACTGTTTAGGTTCAAAAACGGACACAACAGAGCGAAAATAGCACTTAATTGTGCGCTTTAGAATCAAAATATAGACAATTCCACTGTGGCTTGCTTTCAAATTAGGACAATTCCTTCAGTAGCCAATAAGAAGCCCACATTCGTACCACCTTTTCCCATCATGCATCGCGAATCCAACATGGCGGATTGTTTATATAATCAGTTCGTGGATGAATAAGTATTGTTTTACGTAAATTTGCTTTGAAACAGAGTTAGAAGAGACTTAGATTCAAAAGTAGACAATTTCACTTTAAATATGGCTTCGTTTGGTTTCAAAAAAAGACAACTCCACTTTAAATATGGCTTCATTTTGTTTCAAAAACAGACAACTCCACTCTATATATGGCTTCATTTGGTTTCAAAAACAGACAACTCCACTTTAAATATAGCTTCATTTGGTTTCAAAAACAGACAACTCCACTTTAAATATGGCTTCGTTTGGTTTAAAAAACAGACAATTCCACTTTAAATATGGCTTCATTTGGTTTCAAAAACAGACAACGCCACTTTAAATGTGACTTCGTTTGGTTTCAAAAACAGACAACTCCACTTTAAATATAGTTTAATTTGGTTTAAAAAACAGACAACTCCACTTTAAATATGGCTTCATTTGGTTTCAAAAACAGACAACTCCACTTTAAATATAACTTCATTTATTAGTGACAATTAAAATTTATTTCATGTGCCGTCTATGCTTATCCTTCCTTAACAAGTATATTGGTTATACAATATTTTGTTACATAATATATCAATTGAGCATTTTCGGCTCTATGGAGCCATCATCAGAAACAAGTAAGCCCATATGTATGATATAAGTACACAGTATATTGCCGTACAAGTAAACTCAATATTAATTAACATGCTTCTGTGTAAAATCGATGATTGTATGGCAATAATTACATTATAAATACAAAGCGGCTATGTGGGCCGTATTAGAGTGTTAAAATTGTTAATGATAAAATTACATAGTAAGTTAAATTCATACAAGTTTCAACCCAAGACACAGTCAATTATATTTTCTCTTATTAATTTTGTATAAATTCTGCCCTTATAATATTTCAAACTTTTAATTAATAAACAACTGTTCCGTGCGCTTAAGTACTTATAATATCTCTACACGAGATGTTCTGTAATAGTTTCATGTGAATTATTAAGATCATGGCAATAATAGCATTGTGAGATATATGTATACTTTGTTCTGGTAATGTGCATCATAGTAACTTTGACCATAGACATTACATTTGATACTTTCTTCCCCTACAGTTGTTGCCCCAGCTTCTACCAAATTATGGATATCCACACAGGCATCAAACTGGACAACTATTACTCCTGATTATAATAATTTTAAAGTATTTTATGTAATTTTATCATTAACAATTTTAACACTCTAATACGGCCCACATAGCCGCTTTGTATTTATAATATAATTATTGCCATACAATCATCGATTTTACACAGAAGCATGTTAATTAATATTAATTGAGTTTACTTGTACGGCAATATACTGTGTACTTATATCATACATATGGGCTTACTTGTTTCTGATGATGGCTCCATAGAGCCGAAAACGCTCAATTGATATATTATGTAACAAAATATTGTATAACCAATATACTTGTTAAATAAGGATAAGCATAGACGGCACATGAAATAAATTTTAATTGTCACTAATAGTATATTAGCTTATCGGTCCCATAATGTCTTTTAAATTTATAAATAACTTCATTTGGTTTCA
Source organism: Periplaneta americana (assembly GCF_040183065.1). Classification (NCBI taxonomy): domain Eukaryota; kingdom Metazoa; phylum Arthropoda; class Insecta; order Blattodea; family Blattidae; genus Periplaneta; species Periplaneta americana. The sequence continues at coordinate 44,705,043 of NC_091127.1, read as the reverse complement.
AAAACTAAGTTTCAGAGATGGACAACTCCACATTTAAACTTAAATTTCGAACTGAATATTAATTTTAATCACATTTTGAGACTGGAAGAATTCATTTGACCCATGAGAATGTTAAAAAAAATGTACGTATAACGGTGACAATGGTTTCCAAGGATCTAGTATTTCGCCTTTCCTGTAAAAAAGCAAAAGTATAGTTGTTCAACTTTGATACCAAACTCCTCAAATAAAAACCAATAATGTAAGTATATGTTCCATGAAAAGTTACACCACCTGGCAGAGTTTAAAAGTGCCTATTTTACCCATTTGTGTTTTTGAGCCTAAATTTGACTAAATTAAATATTTCGGGAGATCTTCGGAATTTTTAATTTCCCGAAACATACGAAGTTAATTTGTTATTTTAGAATTATTTTTTAAACAAAAACCAATCTCTGTCATACGAGGTGTGGTCAAAAAAATATCGAACCTTCGGTTTCCACTTGGGTATCCCGAAAATATTGCTAAAATTTGATGCAATATCTTTGCTCAAATCTTTTCGTCATTTCACAGACCGACGTCGGGGTGTTCACTAAACTTCCTCACTCATAAGCCGACTGTCAACGATTGATCCTCTCTGCGGGCAGGAATAAATTCATTATTATTAGCGTATATTGCTGAACATTTAGAAGAGGTTGCCGGTGTGATGAATGCATTGCCAGAAGATAGTACGACATGTGTAAAACTGTGAAAGAACTGTTACAGGATAGCACTTTGAAGAGGGATACATCCAATCAAATTTTTCATTTGTCTCACTGTATAACGAAACTTGAAGCAAAGGGGAAATCCCTTCAGGACAAATTTCAATCATTAAGGAAGCAAAAATCGAGACGTAGATGGTAGGATAATATTAAAATGGATTTGTGGGAGGTGGGAACAGAGGCGTTCAGAAGTCAACATGATTAACTCCTTTTCCAAAGATTTTGAGATATTCAAGGTTAAAGTTGAACTCACACTATTAATTCTGTGTTGTAGTCCAGAAGAATACTGCAGTCTGTGGACTTTATACTCAACTATGGAGCAAATCACATTGACCACTGAAAATATGGTCAATTTAATACATTGCCAACTTATAAACTCTGAAATAACCAAAAGTGGAGTTAATCATGTTGACTTCTGAACGCCTCGATAGAGACTGGATTAATTTTGCATATGATAGGGACCGATGGCGGGCTCATGTGAGGGCGGCAATGAACCTCCTGGTGCTTAAAAGCCGTAAATAAGAAAGTAAGTAGGTAAATAAACAAAAACTGAAGTAAAAAGTGCAACGGGGAAGGATAGTGACGAGGTTAGGGATAAATGGAGTAATGTATAAGAAAAAAATATCCTGGATTTTCAATTCTGAATAGTGTATGTGACTTTATGAATGGAGAGGATGGAGATCTACCGGAACAAATAAGCATGGCAAATATAGCTGAGTTTAAATACGCACCTATCACGTCAGAGTCAGTTGAAATATCTTTTAAAACTTACAAAATGATTCTTTCAGATAAAAGATGTAGTTTCACACCGAAAATCTAGAAAAAATAATTGTGATGTACTCCAGTGCCAACTATGAATAGGATAGCACCAGGAGAATTACAGCATCAACTAATGTAAAAATATGACAATAATTTTATTTTGTGGTCAATAAATAGTTTTACTATACTTAATTAAACTTTATTTCATTAATTTAAGATTTATTTCACCCATTTTTCTGTTAATGATAGTGATATTATGTGGTATTACACATTTTTTAAAGCCTAAAACAATATTTTTAGAACCTATTTCACAATTTTTAAAGCCTATTTTACGTGCCTAAGTCTACATATTGTACAGTATAAAAATCCGAGATCTAGTAATCGAATGTGAATGAGGTATTACACATTTTGAGAAAGTAGAGCAGAGCTCATTTTTCAAATTCCGAGATTTTGTAATGCACTTCACATACGTGTGTTGTAGCCTGCAACAATTTTTGCACGATCATATTTTTAAAACTAGCCGTACCCGTGCGCTCCGCTGCACCTGTTAGAAATAAATATAAAGTAATTACATAATTAAAATAGGACTTTTATCCAGGGAACAACTTTTACAACAGCGCAAGATAATCTGCTTCGCTCATTACCCAATTTTTTTTTTTGCATTCCATTTATTGCATATATATTTTATGTATTTTAACACGATTCAATTGAGCATAGTTAAAATTTGAATTATAAAATAATGGATTGCTAAGCTAACGTACTATTACTGCATACTAAATCAATACACTCTCGTTATTCGTTAATTCTCTGAGATTAAAATGAGTGTACATAAATATTATTTTAAGAAATACAGAAAACGAATGTACAAAATAGCCTATAAAATTTTCTGTGCATAAGAAGCTATTTTAATCTTACCTGTCCTCGATTTACTCAGACGTTACTGTAATAACATTATAGCATTATGTCCATCTAGAGAAACTACACTTTCCAATGGTGAAATAATAATTAATTATACAAATCGGTTAATTTAGCTTCTGATATTACTTCATACAAACACAGAAACATTCTCTGTAGGCTATGTTTAATAGCTTTCGATTGTTGATGTCTAAGGCTCCTGTTTCGATTGTTGTTGTCCAAGGCCCCTTATAGACGAAGTCATTTGTTCTTAATTCATTGCACCGTCTTAGATGGCGTTATTTTAATTTTAAAACTCATTTATCTCATTAAATATGAGTGATATCAAAATTTTGTAAAGAATAAACCTTATCGGAAATCATTTTTAAAGAAACTTGTGTTATGTAACATTTTGCACAAAAATCAATAATAAGCGAGATATTTCGATTTATTTAATTCAGTCCCCCTTATAACCCCCCTTTTAAAAAAAGTATTTTGAATGCCATATAGCCTAAAATCTAAGTTACAACGAACTTAATTTATATTCCAATTTTCATATAAATCGGTTCAGCCATTATCGCGTGAAAAGGTAACAAACATAGACAGACATACAAACAAAAATTTCAAAAATGCGGTTTTCGGTTTCAGGGTGCTTAATTATATATGTTAGTTAGAAATTTAATTTTTTTTTTCAGTCGTTGACTTTACTACATTATATATTTTGTTAGGTGTTAACCTTTACATAATAAATTGTGTGATGTATGAACGTTTTCGTTGACCATGTCAACATCATCAGATACACTCTGTCATTTTACAATATCAATACTCTCAATGTTATCTACACAATTCACATACAATACATGTTTTCTGTCATATGAAGGTGAAACCTATTGAAAAATTATATGAATTAGTTTTATAATGTTGAATTGTGGATACCCCAACTGTCAACAATTAAAATATACTTATATTATTATGGGTATATTCTTTGCAAATCATCATATGTGAACGATAATATGAACGATGTAATGATATGAGGCTAAAAGTAAGACAAAATATAAAAATATAAAAATGATGAACTAACTCTATTTAATGCTTTACTATGCATGTGAGGATTTGCAAATTACAATATTTTGTTACAAGGTATTCACTTTTCTATATCATAGTATAAAATTCTGGCCTGTTATATTATACTATGATATAGAAAAGTGAATACCTTGTAACAAAATATTGTAATTTGCAAATCCTCACATGCATAGTAAAGCATTAAATAGAGTTAGTTCATCATTTTTATATTTTTATATTTTATCTTACTTTTAGCCTCATATCATTACATCGTTCATATTATCGTTCACATATGATGATTTGCAAAGAATATACCCATAATAATATAAGTATATTTTAATTGTTGACAGTTGGGGTATCCACAATTCAACATTATAAAACTAATTCATATAATTTTTCAATAGGTTTCACCTTCATATGACAGAAAACATGTATTGTATGTGAATTGTGTAGATAACATTGAGAGTATTGATATTGTAAAATGACAGAGTGTATCTGATGATGTTGACATGGTCAACGAAAACGTTCATACATCACACAATTTATTATGTAAAGGTTAACACCTAACAAAATATATAATGTAGTAAAGTCAACGACTGAAAAAAAAAATAAATTTCTAACATATTCACAGACTTTTCTGAAAATTATGCAAAATGAATTGCAAAATATATATGTTAGGACCAATTATTTTTGGGAAATCGAAAATTATCAGAAAAATTTCGGCTACAGATTTATTATTAGTATAGATTACAATAATTATATTATGCATTGGAAATTAATTCCAAAGCTTTCTCAAAACTACACTGTAATGGGTTTATTTCAGTCCAGTTTTATGATATGAAGTATGGTTTCCCTAGCAACAAGTTTCTGTGTGGGAATTCTAATTTTCAAGGCCTAACAAAAATAGCTGTAAATACAACAGAAAAACACAATCGTGCAAAAAAGTTAATTTTGTTGTTTTCAAAATACCTATTTTCTTCATCTGTCAGTTCTTTATGAATGACTAAAGCAATAATCGAAACAAAGATAGCCCTACCCCTATTGTGCTACGAAATGTTATACCTAAAGTTATTCTAACATTAACTGTGAATCGATATCATAAACATATAGCTACTACAGTTGAAATAGGCCTACACATTTATCTTCGATTTATGTTTTTACAAAGACAACAAAAAAGTCTTTGTTCTCGCACTTGTACAGTATTACTAATGTTTGTTCTTAATACAGAAAGACAAAAGCAAAGAGAGAGAGAGAGAGAGAGAGAGAGAGAAAGTGAAATAAAGGCAAAACAATTAGGGTCAGAAAGTGAAAGAGAAAAATAGAAAATATGAAATGACTGGAAAAGAAGATGACGAAGAATATGGAAATAAAATAAAGAAAATATGAGACAGAAAGATTAAGACATAAAACAAGAAAGAAGTACGATTAAAGAAAAACAAACAAACAAAAAACGAAATAAATAAAATTAAAGATAGAAACAGAAGACAGCGAATAATATTGGATAAATACATAAACAAATAAGTGAATTAGTAAGTAGAGTAAGAAATCAGAAATAGGGATGGAAATAAAATGAAGCGACTGTAATAGGTTTTATAATAATATAGAGTCGCGCTATTTATGACGTACGGGTAGTTCTCACTTGCTGCTTAAGGCGAACTTTATTTACATACATCATTATAAATATTATAATACAACACATATATTCACGTGAGCAGAATTGTTTTAGGGACGCTAGCAATGTCAGATCCATTACAAGTCTCTCCATACAATGGCAACACTGCCGTCTTGTTTACACTTGAGCCTCTTCAGCGTCGAGAGAGATGCTTTGTTATCACCTCGGTCCTGAGGTCGAGTCTCAACCACAAGACGGTACAAAGTCACGTTCTGAGACGAGAGAGATCGCAACCGCGAGATAAACACACTCAACGGGGCGTGGCTTCTTCACCGCTGTCTAATAAACACAGTTGGGCAGTGGCGGCTCGTGATCCGAATATTCTCAGATCAGTAAGGATCTCCTGGACATGTCTTTCTTTAACACCATGCCTAATCAACAACTGAGTCAGTAGCGGCTCGTAATCCGAATGTCACATCAGAAAGAAAGACTCTCTTGAAAGTGCACCGTGGCCTAATCAACATAGTTGAGACAATGACTGCTGTGATCTCAGATAAAAAAGGAAGGCACTCCTGGACGTGGCTTCTCCAACACGGTCTAATCTACACAGTTGAGTCAGTGACGGCTCGTGATCCGAATTCCTCAGATAAAAAAGAAAGGCTCTCCTGGACGTAGGTCCTCCAACACGGTCTAATCTATGCAGTTGAGTCAGTGACGTTTCGTGATCCGAATTTCCTCAGATAAAAAAGAAAGACACTCCTGGACGTGGCTTCTCCAATACGGACTAATCTACACAGTTGAGTCAGTGATGGCTCGTGATCCGAATATCCTCAGATAAAAAAGAAAAGCTCTCCTGGACGTGGCTCCTCCAACACGGTCTAATCTACACAGTTGAGTCAGTGACGGCTCGTGATTCGAATATTGTCAGATAAAAAGGAATATTCTGAACGTGGCTTTTCCACCGTAGCCTAATCAACATAGTTGAGACAGTGACTGCTGTGATCTCAGATTAAAAAAAAAAAAGGCACTCCTGGACGTGGCTTCTCCAACGCGGTCTAGTCTACACAGTTGAGTCAGTGAAGGCTCGTGATCCGAATCTCCTCAGATAAAAAGAAAGGCTCTCCTGGACTTGGCTTCTCTACCGTGGCCTAATTTACACAGTTGAGTCAGTGACGGCTCGTGATCCGAATCTTCTCAGAAAAAAAAGCTCTCCTGGACCTGGCTTCTCTATCGTGGCCCAATCGACATAGTTGAGTCAGTGACGGCTCGTGATTCGAATATTCTCAGATAAAAAAGGCTCTTCTGTACGTTGCTTCTTGACCGAAACATAATAAAAACAGGTGAGTCAGTGACCACTGTGTTCGTTAGGCCATGGTGGAAGGAAAGGCTCTCCGAGACGTGGCTTCTTCACCGCGGCCTAATAAACATACGTAAGTCAGTGGCGGTTCATGATCCGAACATCCTGAGATCAGAAAGAAAGGCTCTCCTGAATGTCGCTTCTCCACTACGGCCTAATCAACATAGTTAAGTCAGTGGCCTCGTCATCCGAATATTCTCAGATTCAGAAAGAAAGACACTTCTTGACGTGGCTTCTGCACTACGGCCTAATTAACACAGTTGAGTTAGTAGCGGCCGGTGATCGGAATATCCTCAGATAAAAGAAAAAGATCTCCTGAACATGGTTTCTCCGCTGCGGCCTAATAAACACAGTTGGGCAGTGGCGGTTCGTGATCCGAATATTCTCAGATCTGAAAGAAAGGCTCTTTCCACGATGGCCTAACGAACACAGGTCAGTGGCGGCTAATGATCCAAATATTCTCAGATCAGAAAGAAAGCTCTCCTGGATGAATTCTCCACCGCGGCCTAATAAACACAATTGAGTGAGTGGCGGCTCGTGATCCAAGAATTCTTAGATGAGAGAGGAAAAGATTTCCCTGAATGTGTTTCATCACAGCCGGCCATTAGGCTTAGCGGAGTCTCGTGATTCGAGAGTTATGAGAAGGTAAGGAAATCTCACCGCAACATACCTTCGCCATCAAGTCTTACTGTACACAGACTACTTATACTTGTTTTCTTGAAAGATCGGATATGACAGGAGCGTTGCGAAAAACAACTGAATGTCACATAGCGTGATAGGCCTGTTGTTATGGTAACAACGGTTGAGTTGCCAAACTTACCGTTCCCACGTGGCAAGTGCTTAATAGCATGATAATGATTTATAATCGCTTTATTATCGAAAGAGATGTTTGGTATACTTTTAAGTATTGGTGCTGCAGCTTCGTCTCCTAATGATAATGATGATGACTGTAATAACAATGATGAAAGTGATTGTAATGATATCACACAATGACAATGGATCCAATATAGAGTAATCTAACCAATTTTGACAAAAATAATACAGAAAACATGATAATAATATGGAAATAGTACCTACATTATATGTTCCTTTATGATCTTAAACGTTCGAAACGGATCTAGGTCCATTATTACTTAATTTCATGACTATTATGATGATGGGAAATATTGTTATCAATGGTGATGGTGATATTTGATGGTATTATGTTTATATATAAAAAGTTACGATGTAATAAAAGTTGTAAATGCAGCCAATGACTTATGATATGTTATCATAAAACAATGTTTTAGTAATATATCTATATTTCATTGAATATCTTATCGAAGTATAAATTTTACAAGTCACACACAGTGTAAGTTATCCGAGTGTGAAACTGCTTTCTTTATATTTCAAAACTTTAACAATGGAAACGAATTTCTAACAAATGGCCATGACTTTTGGATTACAGCTGAGTATTCCTTCTAGAAAACGATATCACATCTTACTGTCGAGGGAAACATTTGGTCGGATGCGGCTACACATACGAAACGTGATATATTTTCAATTCATGGGTTTTGCAAACTGAGAGGGTTTGGAGAAAGCCTGGAGTGCTGTCAGTGAGTGAGAAACAGTGTTTTGTCTCACTTCAAGATATATAATATCCCAACAGAGGAACAAGCAATATCCTTAACAATACAAATTGATACAGTATATGTAAAGTAATATGGACATATCTGTATCACGTTATAAAACAATTCCTTCTTTCCGTTAACAGGTTTTTTAGAAACGATGAATAATAAAAATCTACAACGAGTAAATGTGAAATCAAAATTGCACAAAACATGTCAATTACTTCAAGATACACTGTCCCATAAGTCAACATGAATTTAGGAGAATCGTGTTAGAATTTTTGTTGGTTTATTTTAATACGCTTTATCAACTGCAATGGTCATCTAGCGTCTGAAATTATGGTGATAATTCCAGAGTAATGAGTCTAGGATCAACCGTCGAAAGTTACCTAGCATTTTCTCTTAATGTGTATGTATGTATGTATGTATGTATGTATGTATGTATGTATGTATGTATGTATGTATGTATGTATGTATGTATGTATGTATGTATGTATGTATGTATGTATGTATGTATGTATGTGTGTGTATGTGTGTGTATGTGTGTATGTGTGTATGTATGTATGTGTGTATGTGTGTATGTGTGTATGTATGTATGTGTGTATGTATGTATGTATGTATGTATGTGTGTATGTATGTATGTATGTATATATGTATGTATGTATTTATTTATTCACACTGCAATGGGTATATACCCGGTGCCAGTGGTAACTAATTACGCTAAATAATGACAATAATAAACTTATTAATTTAAAATCCAGTTAATAATAATAATACCAATAATTAATACAAATAATTAATACTAACAATAATTTATAATATTAATAATAATAATAATAATAATAATAATAATAATAATAATAATAATAATAATAATAATAATAATAATAGCAGGGAATATCCTAAATTAAATGAAGCATGATCACTTAAAATAACATTTAAAATAAATCTAATTTGTATCTTAAATCTAAGTTCGAACTAAAACCCACGAGTATGATATGTTCGTATCTGCACAAGTACCTTTCCACATTACACTCATTTCGCTGTCAACTCACTCACTGCACTGGAACTACGACACATTTCACTCATTCTATCCTGATTTCACTAACACTTCAAAAACATTTCACTGTTCAAATACTTTGCACTGTCACTATAAACTATAAAGCTTCTCTGACAGGAACACGTTTCACTGACACAACACACTTCACTGACACAACATAATTATTCACTGATACAACACTTCAATAACAAAATATCATTTACATCCTTTACATACTGTGTATAATTACCGTCTATTAGTAAAGTCCTTAAGCCTATTTTTAAATACGTTTTTGGTTGTTGGTAAAGCCTTTAGTAAGTCTGCAGTTAAGCATTCCAGTCCCTGATAGTACGATTGAGAAAAGAAAACTTTCCAGTGTCCGTCCTCTGTCTTCTTTCCTTCAATTCATATGAGTGGTCGTTCCTTGAAGAGTAATTTGGCGGTTGCAACCAACAATGTTTGTAGGTTGTTTTTTGCGTTGAAGGAAAACTCCAGAAAAAATACCCCAACCGGTTAACTTGTTTCAACCAGGACTTGAACCATGGTCCTATTGTTTCACGATCAGACATGCTAGCAGTTACGTTACTCCACAAATGTGGACTAGAAATTGTTTGCAAATTTTATAAAATGTATCTAAAACTGATATTTGTACAAAGTTATCAAACTCACAACAAATACTTATGAAGCACAAGAAAAGCTGCAGCTGATATTATTATTTTTTTTAAGATGATAATGAATAATTTTGCCTATTATAGAAGTTCTATACATGAATAAAATTTACTAAATATTAGATTCTAGATAGGCCTACTTTTTTGTTTCACAATATGTTTTTCACCCAAAAAGTAAGCTCATTACTTTTCGCCTATTTACAAAGTTTTTAATATTCAAATTTCACTTTTTAAAATAAATAGTTATATTTTATCGAAGCGAAATAAGTTCAGAAGTTGATCATACTATGATAATTTATTGAAAGAATTGAAATTTGAATATTTACAATTAAAAATGAGTTAATATTGAAATATATCATGTATTTCGGCTCCGATGTTTCAACTTCTATTCATTTATAAATGTTTGTAGGTTGTTTTTGTCTCCATGTATTACCACCTCTAATACTAGATTACAGAAATTAATTATGAGTAGGCCTTCTTGTTTTACACGTGAACGTTGTAAATGGACACAACCTATGTGTGTATACATCTATGAATAAATACATAAATAAATAATAGAAATTACGATAATATAATAAATCATAATAAAAACAAAATTATTTACACCAACTAATTGCTTTACGAGTGTCTATACATTACAACGAGTGCTTAAAATTTTAAGTTTCAAAAGAAAAGTTTCTTCTTATTTCTGATAAAATACGTTTTCTTCTATCCCAGGGATGCAGAACTGGAGAAGAGAGGGGTGGAAGCATGAGGAAAGAGTTTGTTCCCCGTCCACAATCCACCGGCCTTGAATTAGCCTACGTATGTGACGTCCGCAAGCACACTGAATACATATTTCCTATACCCCTACCATACACAGTGACGTGCCGGGGTGAAAGGAAGAGATAAGTCACGTGTTCCGGCTTGTGACGCGTGCCACAATTGTAGCACAGTTTTGCATCCCTGTTCTATCCTAATGAAGTTCTCTTTACAAATTCTTCTATTGGAACACTCAACACTCATTTCTAATTACTAGCTTTGTTTTGTTTTGACATGGTTCACTGAACAGCAGCAAACAGGACGTATGTAGGCTGCACTATACTCCGTACATATCTACACAGTTTCGCGTTGCTCCAAGGCTTTAGGTAATCAAACGCAGGACTCCAGTAATGAGATGTAAGTACATTTAGGCAAGGGAAACTTAGTTATCGTAAATATAAGACACTAAAACGGGAATGTTTATGCAGGTTTCATAATATGGGCCTTCTCCTGGAATTCAGTTCAGTATTTTCCGTGTAGTAAAACATCTTAACATGCGCCGGAGTAAATAAACATAAACTCCAGGTTGATACAACGCCCGAAGCAGTCCTCGAGTTTATGAAACTGGAAGCTGAAAGCAGCGAGAGAGAATAAGTTAAAGACATCACCGTAACTCCATTGTGGGTAGGAACACAGGCAGCGTAAAATAAGACCGTCGGCAGTGTTTTTCAGCACAACATCCTTCACCAATGTTCACTCCCACGGGAACCATAAGAATGCGCGCACAAAATACGTGGGAATGTAACAGCTATTCTTTCGACATGAGGTATTTCAAGACTATTCGCTTAGGAAAGAATCAGAATTCCACTTCTGGATTCATTTTCTTCAATTACAGTTCTTATATTAATTTCTATTAATGTCAATTCATCATGTCGACTGTTCCAGAGTGAATTGAAACTAAAGATAGATGGGAGAAATTGGATGAGTAAAAAATTAAAGAGTGCGTGATAGCGCGTCCTTGCAAGGGAATTTTGAGCTGTCAGGAATAATGTATGTGAGCTCCAAGCCTGTTGGTCACTTGTATCACCGTTCCGTTGAAAGAACTTAGGAGAATTTTGAAGGAAAAAAGCCGAAAATAGAAGTAACCTAACAGCTACTACCACTTGAAGGAGAGTAGTATCAGAAGCACGACTAAACAGTAACAGGATAGTCACCGAAGATGTTAAAAGCCCGGGCAGAAGGAGCTGTGAGAAGTGGCGTCGCTATTCTCGCTAGACAAGGAATCTGATTCCTAGCACTGGGCGAGTGACGATCGACTATGAGGAGGAAGGTATGTAGGCCCGTGGCTCATTTATTTCAGGTCATTCAGACATATTTGTGTTAACGTTTAGGAAAAAACAAGGAAAACCATAGACAAGATAAGTTGTCTCAATTTAGGAGGCCAGCCAATTTTGCTGTCAGGAGACTTATGACTATAGGCAGAAAGTTTGTACCAAAACAGTATATTTCAGTTGAGTATAGCGAGGAATATGGATTTCACCCGCGCCTCGCCCTGTTCCCGCTCGCTACAGACAATACATAGTACGTTCACATAAACAACACATAGTGGCATTCTGTAGAGCTGGTTAGAGTCGTGAATAGTTTGAAGAATATTGTTAATTTATATTAAAATTTTAGGTTCTCAATAAAGTGAGCTATTATGATATTATTGTATTATTTACGTAATGTTAACCCTAGCACTGCTAAGGGGGGGCAAAAATTGCCCGCACTATTTGTTTTATTTGTGTAGAATATGTAATTGTTAACCTGAAGAAACAAGATTGTAGGTAGTTGTAGATTAATATCTCAAGTATATAATGACATGGACTTAAAATTTTTAGGATTTATTTAAATCTCCCTACCATCTTCATTTATAGTGCGGGCAATTTTTGCCCCCCCTTAGACATGGGTGTGACAATTTTTCTGTCTGAAAATATTGATCAATAATCAGATTAATATACATTGTTTGATTGTTGGTACCTCTGGATATACAAATTTAATTCAAATTATGTTGTCATTGTTGCTTTTAAAGTAATAACTGTCTTGTTATTCAAACTGGAACAGTTGGAAGTTAGTTGTGTGAAATGTCTCGTAATAATCAGAGTGTCAAAATGTCTCGGAGTTTTCTCACAGAAAAAGAGGTGACAGCTATGGTAAATGAAGATAATATAGACGATGCAAGTGATCCAGAAGAAGATGATAATGTTGTGACATACGACAGTGACACTGAATATCACAGAGAAATTGAAAGTGACTCAAGTTCTCGAAGTTCATCCCCTGATCAGCAGCACGCTTCTACTTCTAACATCGCTGTTATAGCAAGAAGTGGTAGGGAATATACTACTGCACCTCCAAGGCAAGTCCGCAGGTCAGTACAGAATATAGTGAGTTTCCATGAAGGTTTGACAAATGAAGGTTTGACCTCTAATGCGTCAGAATCTTTCAAAAAGTTTATAACTCCTGAAATAGTGAACATTATTGTGCATCATACTAACGAAGAAGCTAGTATTAGGAATCTAAAACTTACAAACACAGAAGAATTATATGCCTTCATTGGTATTTTGATACTCATGGGTGCAAATAATGACAGTGAACTGCCAATTGATGATTTATGGGGAAAAGTACTGGGCAAGAACATCTACACAGCTACAATGAGTCGTATTCGATTTGGAGAACTTCTGTCCTTGATTAGATTTGATGATAAGCAAACAAGAACTGAAAGACGAAAGCAAGATAAGTTTTGCCCCATTCGTGAAGTTTTCTATAAAATTGACGAATTGTTTGTAAAATACTACATACCTAGTGCACATCTAACAATTGACGAAATGCTCTCGCTCTTTCGAGGAAGATGTCCATTTAAAGTCTTTATGAAAGACAAGCCAGGCAAATATGGCATATTGATTAGGATGTTATCGGATGTACACACCCGGTACATTCTGAAAATGGAGGTCTACGCAGGAAAGGACGAGCGACCCGCCGAGGAACGGACTGCAAAGGCAGTTGTTAGACGCCTAGTGAAGCCGCTGGAAGGAACCGGAAGAAATGTAACAACGGATCGTTATTATACATCCATCGAGCTAGCGGAGGAACTTTACAATGATGACAAGCTGACTTTGGTGGGGACATTGAAGAGTAACAGAAAGCACATACCGGAAGAGCTAAAGAAGACGCAGGGTCGAGAGCTATATTCCTCTAGATTCTTATTCACAGACCCGAAAACAGGCAAGGCACCAGTTACCTTGGTTTCATACATCACCAGACTCAAGCCCACTAAGAATCTCCTACTTCTATCCACACAACATAATGATAGAAAAGTGGATGAGTCGACAGAGAAAAAGAAAACAGATGTTAATCTCTACTATAATGAAACAAAAGGAGGTATAGACAGCATTGATCAAATGACGCGACATCACTCTGTGAAGCGGGGGACTAGAAGGTGGCCACTATCTATATTTTTCACCTTGATAGATATTGCATGTCTCAATGGTGGAACAATTTTCATGAAAAACAACCCCGACTGGAATAAGAAGAAGCATAATGTAAGAAGGCTCTGTATGCTAGAGTTGGGCCAACAACTAGTTAGGCCAGTTGTGGAAGAGAGAGCCAAGAATACTATAGGTTTGCAAAAGCCTATCATCTCTGCAATAGAAAGTGTTCTAGGAAAAACGCTTCCCAGTACTAGTGTAGTTGTTCCTTCTGGTGCATCGTATTCACGGGGAAGATGTCATCTCTGCTTGAAGACAAAAAGCTCTAAAAGGGAAAAAGACAAAATGACAAAAGTGTCTATAGTTTGCTGCAGGTGCTGTAAATATGTTTGTTCCACTCATTCTGCAAAAATAATCATATGCACCAATTGTGAAAATGAAAGTGAAAGTGAGTGAAAAAAAAAAGGTATTGACAATTGAGCAATTTGTGACTTTGATTTTTAGTTTTGTTATGTGTGGTCTACAATAGTTTTGTTGATTACTTACTACAGAAAAGCCTGAAGTTTAAAAAGTCAAAGCACTAGCCTATATGAGAAATATACGTTTTTATAAGACTATTTTCAAAAACTCATATACTGTATGTGTCTTTTAGAATGTTCCTGATATAGACAATTGTGTAGTAGGCTAAATATTAAAATAATGTTTTGTTCATTACTTAGTACAGAAAAGTCTGAAGTTTAAATATCCAAAGCATTAGCCTATGTGAGAAATATACGTTTTTATAAGACTATTTTCATAAATACTTATATGTGTGTCTTTTTTTAATGTTCCTGATATAGAAAATCGTGTAGTAACATAGTAAAGTAATTCTTAGTCTATTAAAAAATCAAAACAAAGCGCGGGCAATTTTTGCCCCCCCTTAGCCATCCACGTGACAGATCGAAGCTTAGTAGTGCTAGGGTTAATGTTATGCATGATTTCAAAAAAGTAAACTCAGCTGTTATTAAATAATTATGCAAACAGGTGTCTGTAACATGCTTATTTTTGCACTTATTATTCTTCGTTAAATGTTGACGTCTCGTGCTGCTATGCATTCGGTTGCGTTACAGTCCAAGTTCAACATCGGAATTACGATACGAACTTCCTAGCTGTCATTACAATAGAAATGAAAAATTTTCTTGAAAAAAAGTATGGGTTTAATATTATGTGCCACGTACGAGATAGACTATTAGATTCACAAAGTAGTAGTTCACCTGATAGTAAGATATACTCTATCATATTTCAGATTTGCTCCAACAACGTCTTGTGACGTAGAACGAATATTTTCAGAGTACAAATAAAAGGAGTATTTCTTTTGATAAAATGAAAATGTTCATTGTTATTTAGAGGTAAGAATCATAATTGTATACTTTGAATGATATTTTTATGTCTGGGTAAATTATTTTAGATTGGGAGTTACAAAGTTTATAATTGAATCGTTTATTGTAAAAACACCACAACCGGCATTTTTTACATAATGCGTTTTTTGTGGATTTTGGTTACCAGCATGAATGCGCATCTTTTGATATAAAAACCTTATATCTAGCATGACTATAACATGTAAATATTGGACAAGAAATGTGCATTTATTGTAAAAACCCCACAACTAACATCACATATGGTGTTTTTCAAATAAACTAGTCTGCCACACTAGCTGACAGCAGCACTGTCGCACCAACAGCTGATTTCAGTCACAGCCGGATCAGTATTTTGTTCTGTCTATTGCTGATTAAGTCTTGCCCTTACTATTATTATCTGTTTTGAGTATTTTGTTACAAGATTGTTAGTTCAAGTGATGAAAATGTTGCCAATGAGGATTATTAAGAACTTGTTTAAGTTCAAGGTAAAACGAGTCACAGCTAATGATGTGGTTAAATTCAGAGCTTGAAGGCGACAATTTTATAAGCTATCTAGCATGTCTGATTCATCTTATGGCCGTGGTGTACCAAAGGATATAAAGGTACATTTTAAAATTTTGAAGGTGAATGAGTTTTTTTTTACTGCAATGAACAAAAAAGTAAAGTTCTTTGTAAAGAGTTCATTGACAGCATTGTACCGGCAGAAGTATTCACCATTCGAATTCCTGAGAAAAGTGTTTGTGCTGAAAATTTACCGTTTGAACTGCCAACAGACCTAGATTATAACAGCTCGAGGCTACCAATCAATGTTAAAAAAGGAGGATCTTAGGAAGATTTTGCAGTACATACCGGATGAAGTGAAAGGATTCTACATAGAACTGTACACATGGCCTACACCAACAAAGATAGTAATGACAGTGGAAGCGAGGACTAGAAAAATAATAAGTCCTGATAAGAAAAATATCTGTTCCAACAGAAAAACTTTAATTTTTTGTGATCTTATATTGTATTTTTTACATAGATTATAAAGTTTGTTCATACTTTCATTCGCTCTGATACTTGAAAAAAGGCAATGCTTTGCTTAGTTTTAGTTTGTTTATTGCAAAAACCTCAGAACATCCTAATTAATTAAATTTTTGGGGGGACTTTATACAGATTATAAAAACACAATAAAATGAATGGTGAATAAACCTCATATTTAGCAATTAATATCACTTGTTAAATACATTTTGACAATAAAAATAGAAGTATTGAAAATAAACAATTTTTATTGATTTCCCAAAAGTTTTGTTTTTGTCACTTGTGGGGTTTTAGAAATAAACAATTCAATTACAAATTATTGTTTATTTATATTATTCGTTTATTATTTTCTTGTTCTAAGGCTGTGGACGACTGGAGCACATGTTTGGTTACCACCCGGAGTACATGTTTGTCGCTCTGGTTCACTGACATTGAGAGATTTGCTACTGTAAAGCGGGGTGACTTTGAACGCCGAGGTGACTTTGAACAGTAATTTAGCGCCTTTCTAAATTAAATACTGTACCCAATTGCGATAAAACTGTTTAAGTTGTCAATAAACTAGTTCAGTTTTTCGCAATAGGGTACAACATTTAATTTAGAAAGGCGCTAAATTACTGTTCAAAGTCACCTCGGCGTTCAAAGTCACCCCACTTTACGGTATTACTTTTAATTCGGTAGAGATATAATCCAAGCCCACACAACTTAACAGTTTTGGTGAAAAACTTTTCAGCTCTGCTTATGACTGTAATAAGATAAGGACCAAACTAATCTTCTCTTTATCGTGTTAATTTTTGTATATGTATATTTAACGAATATAGACTCCTTTTGATTACTATAATACGCCTAGCTTTCCAAAGCCACTGTTCTAGCAGTGGTTAAACATTGAGAGTGGGGAGAAGGAATTGAGCATTAATAAATCATTAATGAATACGAACAGCTCCGGTTTAAGAATGTGACCAGTACAACAGTCTCCGAGGCATATTGAAGTAACACGAGCAGTGCCGATAAACACGTGTTTTCTTGCTATGTGCAACGCGAGAAGTAGGTTAATTTTATAGTAGCAGCTCAAGAAGAAAGACCCTCTAATCCTCCCTCATACATGAATAAATTACCGTTAAATCCAGAGGGTGAAAGTTGTGATTGTTGGCAATCGTAACCCCGCCCACTCCTTCCCAAACTTCTTAAGACTCTTGACCGAAGTTTTCTTTCACCCAAGTTCGTACATACTGAATGAGATTTTGGTAGGGAAGTGAAACGAGGATTTCAACAATAAAAATGAAGTTTCTTTTTATACGGGAAAAGACTGCAGCTCTGCAAGTTACGTGTGAAATTACCAGGTTTCCTACAGTACGATTCAGAACTCCTTTCACTATTATGGCACTTGAACTTAAATGCATTCAACATTTTGAAATGCAGTATTATTTCAATAAATTATTTTATTACTTAGTTACTTACAACTTACAAATGGCTTTTAAGGAACCCATAGGTTCATTGCCGCCCTCACATAACCCCGCCATCGGTCCCTATCCTGTGCAAGAATAATCCAGTCTCTATTACCATATCCCACCTCCCTCAAATCCATTTTAATATTATCCTCCCATCTACGTCTTGGCCTCACCAAAGGTCTTTTTCCTTCCGGCCTCCCAACTAACACTCTATATGCACTTCTGGATTCGTCCATACGTGCTACATGCCCTGTCCATATCATACGTCTGGATTTAATGTTCCTAATTATATCAGGTGAAGAATAGCCCCAAATATTTTCCTAAGAACCTTATTCTCAAACACTCTTAATCTCTGTTCCTCTCTCAAATTGAGAGTCCAAGTTTTTCAAACATTTAGAACAACCGGTAATATAAATGTTTTATAAATGATAACTTTCAGATTTTTTGACAGCAGACTAGATGACAAAATCTTCTCAACAGAATAATGACACGCATTTCCCATATTTACTCTGCGTTTAGTTTCCTCCCGAGTGTCATTTATATTTGTTACTCTTGTTTGAATTTTTCAAACTCTTCGAAGGACAAATCTTCAATTTTTATGTTTTCATTTCGTACAATATTATGGTCACGAGATAATATAATCATATACTTTATCTTTTCGGGATTTACTTACATACCTATCTCTTTACTTGCTTCAAGTAAAATTTCCGTGTTTTCCCTAATCGTTTGTGGATTTTCTCCTAACATATTCACGTCATCCGCATAGACAAGTAGCTGATGTAACCCGTTCAACATAAAGTATTTTATATTATCCAAAAAATAAAAGCAAAACAACTCGGATTAAACACAGTTTAAAATATCTAGAATTAGCCCTATGATCTTTATTAGAATATAGTTATTGTAAAATTTTATTTTAATTTTAAAGTATATTATAACAGCGGGAAGCTACTGCATTTATGTTTTCCAAGAAACATTGGAAACATGGAGAAAAAGGAGCATCTGCTGCGGACCTCTGGAAAAGGAACTGAAGAAGAGACTAGTAAAGTGCTTTGTGTGGAGTGTGGCATTGTATGATGTAGAAACCTGGATATTACAACGAAATGAAGAGAAACGGTTTGCGAGCCTTTCGTCCTTTACCTTTCGTCCACTCACTTTCGTCAATGTCCTCTTGTTCACAACCGATTGGTTTACTACATATTGACACAAGATAATAATAATAATAATAATAATAATAATAATAATAATAATAATAATAATAATAATAATAATAATCCGTGGCGCTGCAGCCCGTGAAGGGCCTAGACCGACCAGCCGGCTGCTGGCCTCACGCTCACATGTCGAAGCAGAGGTGGACGATCATCCAACCAGAATGGAGGTATTGTGTGGTTAGCACTATGATCCCCCAGCAGTTATAGCTGGCTTTCGCAACCGGATTTCGCTACCTATCATAGCTCCCCATGTGCATCAAGATGCTGGTGGACACCGGTCCCATACACTGGCCGAAATTTCATGAGAACATTTTTTCCCCCAATTGAACTCGAACCAGCGCGCATTCCGTAACGCGAGTCCTAAGCAGGATGCCTTACACCACTACGCCACGGCGCGGGACATTGGTATAGAGATTCTCATCGGAGTGACTACTATCGCGGAGGAATCGGAGATAACGAATAAAGCTCTCCACCGGTGATCTCCGGTACTATCGTAAGTGGAACAGGGAACGTACGGAGGGATGCGGTGGTTCGGAGCGAAGCGAAGTTGGAGGACGTAGAGCTCAAGGACAACCGGCTCGTACGGACTGAGGGTAGTTGTGAGTGGAATAAAATGGCACCAAATCGTATATCCGTCGCATGGAAATTTTAAATTTAGTTGAAGATAATAATAAACTCGCACGGTGTGAACTTTGTGGGCGAATTTACTCTAAGGGTGGAGGTACTTCGAATTTGTTAGACCATTTGAAGCGATCACACAATCGCGAACTTGAAGAAAGTAAGTAAGTAAATTTAACTGTTCAAATCACTTTTGAACTCTTTTGAAAATCGTGTTTACTTTGATTTATATATGAAAGTTCTAATAAATAATTTCGTGGTTTTGTGTGCAGACAGTAACATTGCGAATGAAAAACTGAAAAGCAGAAGAATTTCAGCAAAAAGGACCCTCTAAGATTGATCCAGCATATTGTTACGAGATGAAACTCTAAACTTCAGTGATGAGCCGCTTACTTGAAATGAAATATGAGTTGGTGATTGTGTTGTCAGAAAAGCCAAACGCTCCTAGGACGCTAACAGGTCCGTATTTGGAAATCTCTGCGGCGTGGACCAGGTTAGATAGATTCTCTGAGTAGGTTCAAATTTTGAAATGTAGGTATGTTAAGTGTTTAGGTTAACATTAAGAGTCGCGGCTGTGGTACTCGTACTTGCTGTCAAAAATAAATTATTACCATTCAGATACACATTGACAGTTAATTAGTGATGTCATCGTTTTCGTAGTTTTAAAATTACGCAAAACATTTGATACGATTTTTTTTAACTGCTTTAGTGCTATAGTTCCAAAGGTCCACGTCTAGAAAAAAAGTATTCAAATTTCTATAAAACGTAACTTTCGAGGCAATAAAAATCATACATAACTTATATGGGATATTTAAAAGGCAACTTGAGTTAATAGATTAAAATATTGAGTTTCATTCTGAAACTAAAGAAACTTGTGGTAATAATATAATTACTATTATCCTTAAGTTGATATCCGCTTATATATTTTATTACATAGGAAGAGTGACGCGTTTTAGAAGAGACAGTTCAAATACTGACACCTTTTAAGACAATGATCACAATCCTGTCTGGTGAAGAATCTTAATTTATTTTGGACAGTAAACTTTAGCACATTAATACCACACATTTCTTTTGTTCCATTCAGAAACTCCCCTGATATATATTACGTTAAACTAAACCGATTAGAGTAATAATTGACAAAAACTATTTGTGAATAAACGAGTGTTTCCAGGAAAATTATAAGGGCCGTATTCATAGAAATTTTTAGCGCGGGCTTCTGGTGGATTATCAGCGTTTTTCGTATTCATAAACCAGTGTTAGCGATAGGATATGATTTGAATTCTGTATACGTAACCAGTGGATAGCCGGGCTAGCTTAGTACGCTCGCGCGTGCTGCGAAATGTCTATGAATAGCACCCTAAATGTTTACATTAGCTACTGAAAAGCTTTACTTCGCGTTAATTTTCAGTTAATTTTAATGTTATTAATTTGATCAATGACATAAAACTAATACGCCTTTCCACATATACTATGAATTTCAAAAGTAGAAGAAAATCTCTTAGCTAACATAGTACTTCAAGCAAAACAAGAAAAAAAGAAGAGCCCAAGAAAGAGAGAGAGAGGTAAATAAAAAGAGAAAATAAACAACAAAAACTTACACACTTATTTTAAAAAATACGCGGACGTCAGCGGACTCCAATCACTACCTGATCCGATTAAAGGAATGCTCAGCGGAAAGTGTATGTCTGCGCCACAGCACATATACAACCTGCGCGGCATCAATGGGAGGTAACCGGAGGTCTCCGATTGAAAGCGCACAAACAACCGCTCCGTAGAAAACCTAATCATAAGCAGCACTACATTGACACAAGGTAAAACATTATAAAAACTTTTTCAAATTCGTACCAATAAGATCATGAGATGTCGAAAGAACATGTCCTTGTTTCAGTGACAAATGAAACAGGTTTAAATTTTATAATTTACGAATGTACACAGTTGTATATTGTAACAAAATTAGTGACATTTAAAGTACACCATTCATTTTTTATTTAAAATCTGTCATCATTTTCTACAACGAAGAGAATGAGGTAAGTCGCTCTCGTAAATGTGTTTTATACTCTATTTGTTTTAGTGACCTGACAAAATGTTTTGATTGAAGTATAACAATGTTCTGTACAAGTCCCTGTACCATCCTGAACTGATTTAAACAACGTAGTTAACTTCATACGTTCGGTGTCCGAACTTCCATCATTAGTAATAAAGGATTACATTTTTGCGAAAGGCTTAAGACTTACATGAGAACGAATGTGCAATGTCCTTGCAGCATAAATTTAAATTGCAGAAACAAAACGCACATCACATACTGTCTATA
This sequence comes from Periplaneta americana, assembly GCF_040183065.1. NCBI lineage: Eukaryota > Metazoa > Arthropoda > Insecta > Blattodea > Blattidae > Periplaneta > Periplaneta americana. The sequence continues at coordinate 44,683,107 of NC_091127.1, read as the reverse complement.
AAGAGTGATATATTCACACATAAAATGTCCAAATATTTTCATGTGTACCAGAAATTACGTGACAAATACAGAAACACACAATTAAATAATAAATACAGTATAGATTTTACTGTGTAATTCCAAGGGAACTAGAATAAAAACCAACCATTTGACGAGAAGCAGGATATTTTGATCAAACTCTCTACCTTGTGATGCAATCGCATATACTTGACGAAAGTCCCGAGGGAACGAGTCAACTTCTTGCTTCCTGCATACACATGAGCTGAGATCCTACCTGCAAAACTTGATGCAAATTGCGACAATTTCGAAGCGGGGGCGTTTGTTAAAATGCATAAGACAACTTCGAACTGACTTTGAATTCGTGACGCGACCCGGAAGCTTAGTGGCCAACTACTCGCGTCTGCAGACTTAAGGTGACACGTAATTAACTTTCCTTATACCTACAAACAGTTTGCAGCGCTTCAGAATCTCAAAGACGAAAACTCTGAATTGGAAACATTACTTATAAAGGGGTATCAAAACTGTGCTAAGACTGAACTGTGACATTGAACGAGAAATCTGTTTCCTGTTCTAGGAATAATAAACTATCAACTAACTAAAGTAACATTGAATGACTTCTGAACAATGTTCGATTCATTTACACGAATTTGGGTAATATTTGACCTCTTTTTTCGTCTTTCTCTCCCTCTCCTCCTGTCGCTCTTTCTCTCTCTTTTTCTCCTTTCCCAGCAATGAAAATCTATATTTAAATGTCTTAATATTTTATGGCTAAATACAGCATAACAAGATTGATAATTAATTGATTATTTAATTATTAATTCCGGAACATTGAACATATACAATTTGGGCGCTAGAGGGACCATAAGTCTGTCATAAATTTGGAGTCGCAACAACAACAATTAAGGAAATTTCTATTATAGCTTTGAAGGGTTCTCTGCAGACTTTACGGCGACATTTGTATTTAAATTCAAATTACAGTTGAATTTTCTCAGTCTATTTTTTTATCCGTATTTTTATAAATTTTCATTTTGTGAAATATTATCTACTACAAATTTTAGTTTCTTGTAAACAAATTTCTTGTAAGACATTTTAATGTCATTTTAAATATTACTGTTTAACATACTTTGTCTTTGGGTACTTCACCAAGTTGAGGAAGATATATTAAAAAAAAAGAATGGTGAATATATGGATATTATTAAAAACTGTCGCGAAGGTGGCACATACTTTCTCGTTATATGCTTTATACGTTTCCTAACACTTCAGTTCGTTTGCCATGTTACAACAACGTATTGCCTCCGTACACAAATATCAAATTCGTCAGGTTAAAGTTTATCAAGTGCAGGAAGTTGTAATTAAATGGAGACGATTGGAATAGTGAAATGAAGTCACATAACCAAAGACAGTAGCCTAACAGTGGCACAATAAAATGACTATGCAATCTAGCTTGTGAAATAGGCCTATGAATGGCCGGTACAGAAGTTAGAAATGAACAACAGAAAATAAAAATATTACCATTAGTAGAAGATTATTAGAGATGTCAGTTACATTGCACTAATTTAGTATTATTTACATTATTATTATTATTATTATTATTATTATTATTATTATTATTATTATTATGTTTTAAAATGCACTTAAATCACGTGGTAATTGATGCATATAGAAAATTAGGATTCATAATCAGAAATACAAAAGAATTAAAAAATATAAGTACTATTGATATTCTATATAAAACTCTAGTTAGGAGTAAACTAGAGTATGCGTCTGTAGTACGGTCACCTCTGTTCCAGTCCCATGAGTTGCAAATAGAAAGGATACAGAAAAGATTTTTACGTTATTTATATTAAAAAAAAAACATCACGTGTCGTCTTATGACAAGCAAATTTCATATGATCAGTTACTTTTTGAATTTAATTATAAAACTTTAACATCTCGACGATTAATAAATAGTCAAATTTTGCTCTATAAGACTGTTCACGGTATATTGAATAACTGTGATTTTCTTAAATTCTTTCAGTTTAATGTAAAAAGAACAGTATTGCGTCATAGGCAACCTTTTGTTATTCCCATTCCTAGACCTGTTTTCTTCAGGAACTCTCCATTGTTTGTTATGCGTAATACTTACAACTCTCTGTCTTTAAACTGTGATTCTCAATTAGATTTTAGTTTAATAGTTGACAAATTTCATACAATATTAAAAAGAATTGTATTTCCTTAGATATTTAAATTATGAAGAAGTGTATTATAATGTTTTTACTCTAGTTTTTAAATAATTTTGTATCATTATATTGACATTTGGCACTATATTAACTGCAATACTATATTCTAGTATCTATTACCGTTATGTATTTTCTTTCTTTCATTTGTATTGTTTATTTTTTTCTTAATATCTAATTTGTGTATATATCTATGTAAGCCACCTGTAATTGGAAGCCTGCTTCTGTTGATGGTGGATTTAAATAAATAAATAAATAAATAAATAAATAATAATAATAATAATTATTATTATTATTATTATTATTATTATTATTATTATGACAAGTGAAACTTGGACTCTCACTGTGAGAGAGGAACAGAGGTTAAGGTTGTTTGACAATAAGGCGGTTAAGAAAATATTTGGGGCTAAGAGGGATGAAGTTACAGGCGAATGGAGAAAGTTACACAAAGCAGAACTGCACGCATTGTATTCTTCACCTGACATAATTAGGAACATTAAATTCAGACGTTTGAGATGGACAGGGCATGTAGTGGAAGGTAGAAAATAGGAAACACTAGAGAATGCTGGGTTTGCAGTGAAAGACCTGTCCCTGGACAGAAGGTTATGAATGAATGAATGAAATGAATGTGGTCAGGCAAAAGGTTGTAGCCACGAATAAGATGAGACGTCTGAACTAAGTCGAGTGAAAAGCACTGATGGGAATTACAATAAACGTAGTAAACAAGGAAGAAGTTTATAAGCCAAAAATAAAGGAGACAGTCACTATTAACGTGATTCAGTAAACATGAACTTGCTTTCTTGAGACCAGGTAGATCAGGAAGTCACAAATAATAATAGGCATAATAATAATAATAATAATAATAATAATAATAATAATAATAATAATAATAATAATAATAATTATTATTATTATTATTATTATTTTAAAATTGTGTATCTGGATGATATATTATTAAGTATAACTGTTAAAACTGATACCGACGACAGGCGTCAAATTAGTGTGGAATGAGCTAAAGGTCAGCGTCGGAAGAATCTAGGTCAACACCATGGCTCAGGCTCCGGAGTGGCTGCGAGGAGAGGCGCCCTAAATCAAGAGGGGCCATGTCAGCCGTGAATCACTACAACATCGAAAATCGCTTTTGAAATATTTCTAACAACTTGACAATTTGTTTTGTCTATTTTTATACAATATATTTCACCAGATAATCAAGGATAAATTCTGAACATGCACTCGTAACTGGAAAATTTATTTCTCGTCGCAAGGACACGTTGTGTATTCATTGTCCTCCGTTTGTCCTATATTTTCATCAATAACGTCTTTACGCAATGTTGACGAAATAACCAAGGAATACCGCAACTTGTATACGTATAAGTACTAAAGGAACTCTGAGGTTCATTGCCGCCCTCACATAAGCACACCATTGGTCCCTATCCTGAACAAGATTAATCCATTCTCTATCATCATATCTCACCGCCCTCAAATCCATTTTAATATTATCTTCCCATCTACGTCTCGGCCTCCCTAAAGGTCTTTTTCCCTCCGGCCTCCCAACTAACACTCTATATGCATTTCTGGATTCGCCCATACGTGCTACATCCCCTGCCTATCTCAAACGTCTGGATTTAATATTCCTAATTATGTCAGGTGAAGATTACAATGCGTGCAGTTCTGTGTGTGTGTGTAACTTTCTCCATTCTCCTGTAACTTCATCCCTCTTAGCACCAAATATTTTCCTAAGCAGCTTATTCTCAAACACCCTTAACCTATGTTCCTCTCTCAAAGTGAGAGTCCAAGTTTCACAACCATAAAGAACAACCGGTAATATAAGTGTTTAATTAATAAATTCTAACTTTCAGAATTTTTGACAGCTGACTGGATGATAAAAGCTTCTCAACCGAATAATAACAGGCATTTTGTATATGTATAAGTAGTATCTTAAATTACACATTTAACCTTATTAATAATTTATTTCATGCAGTATAAGATTGTGATGGAATTAATCAAAACCTTTATTGAAATAGTTTAATCTTAATGTAGCACTCATTAAACTTATTAATACATTTACGGTCTTACTAATAAAAATTCTTATACAGACGTTTAACTATCATATACTTATACAGTGAATGGATAGTATGCAAGTCGTGGTAAATTCCTGTCTAATAATCACTACATTTTTTTATATTTCAGTGTTGTTTTACGGCGCTTTATGAACATCATAGGTTATTTAGCGCCTGAATGAAATTAAGGTGATAATGCCGGTGAAATGAGTCTGGGGTCCAACACCGAAAGTTACCCAGCATTTGCTCGTATTGTGTTGAGGGAAAACCCCAGATAAAACCTCAACCAGGTAACTTGCCCCGACCGGGAATCGAACCCGGGTCACCTGGTTTCGCGGCCAGATGCGCTAACCGTTACTCCACAGGTGTGGCGTTCGTATGGATTGTCATTAAATTTTATGATGGTGGTTTTCTTGTAACCACAGAAGAACCGAAGAAAGAGCACAGAATAATCGGAATAACACTGCTATAGCTGTACTATTTAATCAAAATATAAAGTGGTAATCGATCAGGCCCAGTTGCAACTGCAACTTGTACAGTCGATCAGTCCTAGTGAAATGGAGGAGTACAAGAGAGCGGAAAAAGCAGACCTGATTTTCGAATACGGATGAGCCAATGGGAACAGTAGACAAGCTCACAGATTGTATCGGGCCAAGTATCTACGTAGGAGACATCCGGCCCATACTATTTTTCCACGACTGTTCCGAAAGTTAAGGGAAGGAGAGCACGTGGTGCCAAATTACAATTCCACTTCCACACAACTATTTTTATTCATAACTTTCGACTCAGTCATTTCCGGACCATGGTTCCTGATCGCAAATTGATACATGTACCCTTCGCCATCATCCCTGAAAGTTTGTAACACCAATTCGGAATCACCCTGTATAATTTGCACAATAGTATTACAATCATCACCTAAGGTTTCACAGTCTAGTGCAGAGGTCTCCAAAAAGCGTATCGTCATTCGTGCTCTCGATGCTGCCCGCCGAACACAGTGTGATGTAAGGCTAGAAAAGGGGAAGAGATTCATACCTTAACAGATAGGAGCGATCAGTGGGGGATCGCATCAACGGTCTGCTTAAGTTTACAAATAATAACATCAAAATAATAAGATATATCATAAGTTTGTATATTATTTTGACATAGGCCTACTATGAAGCTGGAGCCCCGTCTGTTGCTATTGACGCAAGCCATTGCAAATTCAACCTCTTCTGTTCTATGGTGTCTTTCAGTGCTTGGAAAAGATCTTCTCCATTTATATTTTGTAATTACATCTAGAAGACATTCAGACACAGTAAAATGTTCATTAACACCTCGAATGAAAATGGCTAGGTGAGCTTTATCATTTCTATCTGTGCTTTCGTCCAATGCAAGTGAGTAAGGTACAAACTGGTTAATTGTGGTTTCGACTTCAGATTCAATTACATTTACAATCTTGAAATTCCTTCTCTGAACTGTAATTGGAAAGAATTTAATTTTCTTAAACTTTGACTTTGTTCTGGACACAGTATTTTAGTAACGTCCTCTAAGCACGATTTTACAAATGATTCTTCTGTAAAGGGCTTCATTGATTTTCCAATATTCCAAGCTAAAACATAGCTAGCAAAAAGCTTTTTTTTGTTCAAGACTGAGGACACGTATGTGATTTGTGTTTGTATTTTCTTGTTTTATATTTATCAAAATATTTGTACGCCTACGCATTTCACCTAAAATTAAACGAAAAACTATATGTTTGTCATGCGGAACTGAGTCTAAGGTTTTTGTAATATACTGATTATTATGTATAAACAACAGTTATACAGATAACCCCAAAATAAATTATTTTCACATGTCCAACTTGACTTTAATTGTATGATATTCTTTGTGAAGAGTCGAGTACTGTCGTCACATGTTGAATTTTAACACACTCTTAAGAATTTTCGAACAAATTAAGCATTTCACATTCTCCCCACTAACACGAAAAATTTCTCTTCCTATTGATCCTTGAATGTACTACGTCCATGATTAGAAGACATTGTGAAAAGGTGGAACACGGCGACCAACACAATGATAATGGCAGTCCGCCACTGCTCTTTGTTTGCACATAAACATTGAGTACATTACAGGTGGGGATGGGTGAGGCGGAGCGCGCTTATTACGTACTGGCTTCGGTTCCGTTCAGGGGCTTACTCGCGAGTACGCTTTTGGAGACGTCTGGTCTAGTGTATACAGTCACGAAGGTCAATATGTAGGAAATATGCATCCAATGACAGTTTAACTTTAGTTGCTACCACCAGGATCGTTACTACCGTCTCATCACAGACAATGCGAAATAGTACCGGCACAGTCTACTGTTCCTACTACACTCAGATGGTAACCACTTCGAGCATTGTATCGCAAGAAATGCAAAAAATCACCTCACGCTTCGTGACTCTATGTACTAGACTGTGGTGTTGTAGGTACTTTGTCAGTTAAAACACACTTATAAAAAATAAATAAATTACACTGACAGAAAATTTTCGATGAAAGCTCAAGTTGTTTAATAATTTGGTTTGCAGAGATCAGACTGTCTCTTTGACTGATTGAAGCATATTTTCAGTCTCCACAAATACTTCTCTGAAATCAATTTTCATTGTTCTGTGGATATATTTTATTTAATTTTCCCCGGGTACCGAAGCATAGCTAATTTTCATAATCAGAAAGTTTCAAAATTAAGCTATGGGTAAAATCAAATATTCATTAAGTCATTAATTAGGACTATTATTCGATCTGATTTTTATTTTTACGCTCTCAAGTTATTACGTAGCCTATGTGAATGATTAAGTTACTAAAAAATCGAAGGCGTAGCTACTAAAAAGAAAGCATGCGATAGAGGTAAAATTTTAAAAACTATTGCAGGAAATGTAATTACACTTAGATTTGCAGAAAAAAAACACTTTCAATTCTTTTAGAATGGCAATCAAAGTACAGTTTTCATTATTTTTCCGGAAATGTTTTGAAATTCAATATAAATCGAGTTTCATCCAATCACGTCAAGGGAAATAGAAAATATGTAATTTTCAGAATTCCGACCTGAAGGCCTTTTTCTAAACGAATGACGTGATTTGTTAGCCAGTAAGCAATTTATGGGGGAAGGGGTGGAATGAAACTAAATTACAGAGTGCTTGTATTCTTCCTGTAATTGTGCCCGAAGCTACGTATGGTTTCAAAATTAATTTTACGTTCCAATAACGTGCGTACATCCACGCTACATAACCGTTATCTTGCGGATTGCACGGCCACAGTTCGTCGCTATGACAGGGGTGTGTTTGTGGAAGAATTAATTTTGAACATTTCATTGTAATTCAATGTACAGAGAGAAAATTATTTAGCAAATCATCACTATTTTCAGGATAACATTCTATATTTTCACACTAATCATCGTCATTATCATCATGGTTATCAGTATCATCGTTATCAACATCGCTATTACCAACATTATCAATAGTATCATCATTACTACCAGCCCTATCTACATCACCACCTTCAACATTACTTCATTAGCATCAAATCATTGTCTTCATCATTAGGGCTAGGTTTTGATGATTCATAAATTATCAAAAATGCATAAAAATAACTTCTTTATGTCTAAAATCCTTCAGTTATGCCCCAAAAGCTAAGGAAAATATATAAAAATCTGTGGCGACTCGTGATATTTTTTGTATGTAGGATATGAGATTGACGACTGATGACAAAGACAGAAACTAATATTAACAATAATATAATGTATTTTGTATGTATTTATTTATTCACACTGCAATGGGTATATACCCGGTGGCAGTGGTAACTAATTACGCTCAATAATGACAATAATAAACTTATTAATTAAAAATACAATTAATAATAATACTAATAATTAATACTAATAATAATAATAATAATAACATCAATAGGGAATATACTAAATTAAATGAAATGATCACTTAAAATAACATTTGAAATATTCTAATTTGTATCTTAAAACTAAGATCGAACTAAAACCCACGAGTACATGTTCATATCTGCACAAGTACCATTCAACATTACACTCATTTCGCTGTCAACTCACTCACTGCACTGGAACTAAGACACATTTCACTCATTCTATCCTGATTTCACTAACACTTCAAAAACATTTCACTGTTCAAATTCTTTGCACTGCCACTATAAACTATAAAGCTTCACTGACAGGAACACGATTCACTTACACAGCACACTTCACTGACACGACATACTTCTTCACTGATACAACACACTTCACTGACACAACATAATTCTTCACTGATACAACACTTCAATAACAACATATCATTTACACCCTTTAACTACTGTGTATAATTACCGTCTATTAGTAGGGTCCTTAAGCCTATTTTTAAATGCATTTTTGGTTGTTGGTAAAGCCTTTAGTAAGTCTGCAGTAATATTAGCAATAACAATATAATAATAATAGAGCATGCAAAGTAGGCCTATGTTAGTCTTTGACTCACCATTCTGGAACTGGCAATTTATTTGTAGTGAAGTATGATTCTCCTCCCCATTTTAGTTGCGAAGGTGCTCCTAAGCCATTGTAGTGGCCGATATTTCCGATATTCCGTCGTAAGTTTGCGGAATTAATTTCTTGCTACAGTTAAATTCTTCTAAATACAAGTTCAGATATTCTTTCGGCTGTCCTGTCATCTGAAAGTCCTGTTAATTCTTGTATTTATTAAAGCTTATTTTATTTATTTTTATGCAATTTCGTTTTTTTATTTCATTTTTTATATTATATCATTTTAAATTATTTATTATTTCGTTCATTCTATTCTTTTAAACTGACCAAAGAACTACACTTAAGGAGGCTATAAGGGTACTTGAAAATTCTTATTGTGGTCTCTGACAAAGTCTCCACTACCCAGAAAGAAGGGTCGTAGTATTAGGATACGCGGTCATATCCTCAAACGCGGTTAAAATCAAGCCATACCCCTCCCTCCATACCCTGCCTTGTCCGCTAACTTCACTGTTAGAAATACCGTTTGCTGTAAGATATTTGGATGGTTCCTCGAAAATTATTTCTGAGCTGTGCAGTGGTGACAACTCACGACAGAAAGTGGAGGCTTAAAGGAAATTAATACGTCGGGACGCATTGAAAATCAAAGCTGTAATTAATCCCTTCCCGCATACTGGGACAAATATGGCACATGCCGGTTTTATATTCATATAACTTATAGTATAAACATATAATATTTCAACTGCATACATGGACAGATACACTGTCAAGAATAACTGGATTTCATCATATGTGACATCAGTTGAGAAAGAGAGAACTACTTAAGTTATTTGAATATAAAATCGGTGTGTGCAAGACTGTCCCATGTGGTAAGGGGTTAAAATGTTTTCGCAGGAGTAAAAATTATATTTTATATCCTCAGAGGCGCGAAATTAAACTATAGGATCACTCTCATATCTTTCAAAGAAGAATCACCACTGATAAAAATAGTATATGATGTGCGGAAAGCAACGGGAAACTACCGCATTTACGTTTCCCAAGAAAAACTGCAAACATGGCATGAGCTGAGAAGAAACTGCCTTCTAAAGGATGCACTGGAAGAAATGGTGAACGGGAGAAGAGCTCGGGCAGAAGAAGATATCAGGTGATAGACGACATTACGATAAATGGATCATGTGAGGAGATAAAGAGGAAGGCAGAAAATAGGGAAGACTGGAGCATGCTAGGTTTGCAGTGAATGACTTGCCCTTGGGCAGAACACTATGAATGAATGAATGAATGAATGAATGAATGAATGAATGAATGAATGAATGAATGAATTAAGTTTTATAATGTTACACTTTATGACATGAGTCAGTGCTGAGTCAATTTTGATGAATACAGTAACTGTATAACATTATAAACGTTATTTTTTTGTTCGAAAGCATAATAAAACAATAATTAATAACTCAACATTTCTTAAAACACCGGGAATTTAGTAAATATTTGTATTTTAATATAAGTTGATTAAAAATTGTCATTAAAATGCTTAATCCCTTTCGTACCATAAATTACTGAAAAAATTATGTTGGTTTGTAGCAAGTGCAGCGAAGGGCATGGGTATGGCTAGTAAAATAACACCAATAAATCACACTATAAACAAAGTAAAACTACACGAAAATATATACAGGTTACAATAATTGAATCAGGGATTGCAGAAACAGCACGTGTCACTATTTGTGGCGAAATGAGTTTATTCGAGTTTCATGGACTGTTGATATAGAACTATCATTCCATGCAGAAATCACATATGTCAGTATAGCCATCTCACATTTGGAGACCTGTGAAATCCTGGAAGCGCAGACACAACTCATGTCAAAGACATGTGCCGACACATTGGTTCCGATTCCAGACGGCAGACATCTACGACACAAGGATACAAAAACTAATCCCACTGAATGACAAATTTCTCAATTCTGGTGGTGAATACGTTGAAAAATAACTCAACAATTGCTATATATTTCAATAAAACTTTCCATGAAATTTTGTTCTCTTTCTTTAAATGGCCCCAGGGAAACTTATATTTTTACGGCCTTCGTAATTGCGCTCGAGTGGCCAAAATTTGTGTAAGCACTTCTTTTGACATTACTAAAATGATGGAATAAGAAAGATTAAATTTTTTATCTGCTCCCATGAGAATGGTTGCTTGTAAGTACAAAGCAAAATACCACATTTATCTTCTTCATTGGCATATCCAGACAAAATCGTGCTTATTCAAAGAGAGAAGCTTGACGATGTACGCAAACTAATGCGTTACATACCACATGAATATCAAGAATTTTACAATAATATTCTTCAGTGGCCTATTGTGGAACAAAAAGTTCATTTATATGCTGAACCTATGTATTAAGTACACAGTAGGCCTATGCATATGTTATATCCCTAATTTGACAAATAAACTTTAGTTGAACTGAAATTATTATACTACAATTTTGATTCCTTGCAGAAACAGCACATGTCAAGCTAATATATATTGATTTATTTCATTAACAATTCATTAGATTCCAATAAATTTAATATAAAACGACACATCTATTAGGCTTCTGTCTGAAGAAGCCAGTACTATAACCAATGATGTGGTCTACCACCAGTAATACCGTTTATTGTGTTTACTGAAAACTTTAGTTTACATGAAATGTGCTGTTTCTGCAATCCCCGATTCAAATATTATTTAGGACTACCTCAATGTAAAATGATATAATAATAATAATAATAATAATAATAATAATAATAATAATAATAATAATAATAATAATAATAATGGCTTTATTTAACCTGGTAGAGTTAAGGCCGTAAGGCTTTCTCTTACACTCAACCAGGATTAAAACTTGCTTACACAGTTGAACATAAAACTGGATCGGAATTAAGTAATTACACACTGATACAATTTAGGTACATAATGAGATCAAAAGAGGTAGTTACATAAAATTTACCTCATAAAATAAAAATAAACATAGTTGAATACATATTAATGTTGTTAGAATCAAATACAAATCACATAAAAACAGAAGCCGATAATTCAATAAAAAAATGTACACAGTAAAAAAAATAAACACATTAGTATACATATTAGTATTAGATTACAATTAAGTAGGATTTACATAATTAAACCAGAAACCCACAATTTAATAAAATGTACCCAAAAAATAAATTAATAATAAAAAAACAACACAGTGGGATACATATTGGCGTTAAGTGATAAATAAACACGATTTAGATAATAAAAATAAGAAACAAAGAAAATAAATACAGTGGAACAGATTCCATTAAATATTTGCAACGCGTTAGGTCTGGAAACTCATCATAAGATATTTTTCTAATTTACATTTAAAGGAAATTAAAGTGCGGCAGCCCTTGACTTCAGGCGACAGAGAATTCCAGTGACGAGAAATAGCAACAATGAAAGATGAAGATTAAAGAGATGATGTGTGCAGTGGTATTTCTAGCGTGTTATCATATTGCGACCGAGTATTTAAGTTTTGATACCGAGAAAGACTGTGGAATCGGACAAATAAGTAAGAGGGAGCAGAGGTGTGCAAAATTCGGTATAAGAGAGAAAGGGAATGTAACTTTCTCCTCTCGTTTAACCTGAGCCACAATAATTTATCGAAAGAAGGCGAAATGTGATCGCAGTAGCGGACATTACAAATGAAACGAACACACGCATTATGAACACGTTGCAGTTTCTGGGATAAATCCACCCTGAGATCACTAAATAAAGCGTCACAATAACCGAAATGAGGCATAATAAGAGTCTGTACAAGCGTCTGCTTTAATTTACTTGATAGCGGTACAATCTTTTTAATGAGTGAAGAATGGAAAATACTTTCTTGATATTTCCCATCGGACGTGATAATTATTTTTTCATGGATTAAAATGAAAAAAAATTGTTATTATTATTACTATTATTATTATTATTATTTGTATTATTATTATTATTATTATTATTATTATTATTATTATTATTTATAGTGAACGGATACGTAAATTCTATCTACGGAAACTGGAAAACGATAAATTGGACTACAATGTCTACGTTCGCAGAAGCTGCATCCCAGGCAGAGTTTTACGACGTGTGGAGCCCATCTCACCTTCACACTTGGATGTACACGTGTACAAGCGGAAGTCGGTTGTGGGGGAGAGGAACATCCGCAGCTCAGCCCGAACAGACACGTTTATTGGCCTCTGTATCACACATAACTTTGTGAAACACTCCTGTGTTGCTGTTCTATCTTTAGCTTTATGCAAATTAAAGTGGCGCTCTTATTCTAACGTACTGTACCACGAAATACTCTCGCAGGCAGTGGCGAACTGTAGACATTATGCAATTAAAATATCCCAAGCACGAAGTACATACATCATTCAAACTAGGTGGATTTTGTGGGCCATTAGATCAGGTTTTCTCAAGACAATCCTGTTTCTGTAATCAATCATTTATCTAACGGCACATTACCATCACAGACCCACGAACAAGTGCCCATCTTGACTGCTGCATATACTTATGGCTAGGGTTAGGATTTCGATGATCTATAAATCATGAAAAAATGTCCTAAAACAATGCATTTATGACCTAAAAACCTTTCAAAAACGCCCTTAAAGTGCTCTAAAAATTGATCTTACATAATTGGCTTACTAGGAAAAGAGGTTTTGTACTACTTAATATTTAGACTAGTATTTAATTAAATTCTAGTACCAACATTTAAGTTTATTTAATTTTACATATTTTTTTCTAAGTAGTACACATTAACTAATTATTTTACCTGATGTAGTTCTCATGTAGTCCACCACACGGCCACTCTTCTCCGGAATTAGCAGGTATATAGAAGGGGTGGTTAGACTGATCTATTACATGAGTGCACTACGTTAAAATGGCAATATTTGTGTAGAAAAACAATTAAACTATTATACAAAATAACGGGTATTAATGGACAAAATATGTAGAGAAAATATCGAAGGATATACATATTATTTTACATTAATAATGGGGACTTTTGGCCAATATTAAATGAAAATGTCTAAAAAAAAATACCTGATTAAAACAAAAGATGCTCTTGTGAGTTGAAACAGGCAAAATACGCAAAAAATGCCCTAACAAATATTCTTAAAACATTCAGTTTATCACGTAACATATAAATACTAAAGCAGCAATGTTTCTGGTTTACTAGAAAAAAGACGCAATTTCATCAAAATCCTAGTCCTACTTATAGCTTTTAAGGAACACCGAGGTTCATTGTCGCCCTCACATAAGCCCGCCATCGGTCCCTATTCTGAGCAAGATTAATCCAGTCCCTACCATCATATCCCATCTCACTCAAATCTATTTTATTATTATCTTCCCATCTACTACTTGGCCTTCCAAATTTCACTCAAATCTATTTTATTATTATCTTCCCATCTACGACTTGGTCTTCCAAAGACTTTTCCCCTCAGGTCTTCCAACTAACACTCTATATACATTTCTAGATTCGTGCTACATGCCCTGCCCATCTCAAATGTATGAATTTAATGTTTCTAATTATGTCCGGCGAATAATACAATGAATGTAACTTCGTCCCTCTTAGCCTCAAATATTTTCCTAAGCACCTTATTCTCGAACACCCTGAACCTCTGTTCCTCTCTCAAAGCGAGAGTCCAAGTTTCACAACCATACAGAACAACCGGTAATATAACTGTTTTATAAATTATAACTTTCAGATTTTTCGAGAGCAGACTGGATGATAAAAGCTTCTCAATCGAATAATAACAGCTTATGTTGGGGTTTCTTTTTTACGGTGATGGGTTGTTAGCCCTTCGCCCAACGCCCAAACTGGAGGACCACCCAATATAGTCTGTCCGCGACTGCCTATGCAATATATTCGCAGCTACCTTCCATATCTGGAGGCCGTCCCTCTATACGGAACCTGAAGACGCGCCATGCTGTGGTGATAGGGACGGAAAATATCCTACATAAGATTATTAAATTTAAATCGTTAAAGTTTGATAAAATAAGTTTAAAATTAAAAATTAAAACACCATTCCATGTAAGAAACAATTTTAACATGTACAGGTAATTTCGATTTCATTTAAATTTATTTATATACTGGTGCTGCTGACGTGAATTTATGTTAAAGTGTTGACGAGTAAAATAAATATTTTTTTTTCAAAGTCATAGCAAAATTTGTATTTCCAAATATCGGTATGTGTGTACTATGCAATCTTTCTTTATTTCGACTTGTTGGAATATTGACGAAACCGGTTTCATGGCAAATAAAAGTTCTGGTATGTCGTATTCTGTAGGCGTTAAGAAGGTTTTACATGTACCCCAGCAATTTAGTGAAAGTTCCAAATTTTAAATATTAAAGTGAAGTCTGAAAATAAACAAGCATATTCCTAATATCTGGTCTCCAGATTCAGCAGATAGAAACACTGCTGATTTCTTGATATAAGTTCATGTAGCATAAGAAGAAATGCTGAGATCAAGTATACAGAAGAAAAAAAACATATGGGAAGAAATCAGAGAGGAGCGGTTTACGTACCACAAATGCAATGAAGTTTAGTAATACGAGTAAAAATTCAAGTTATTTGGGAAGTGATTTAACCAGATTAGTAGGAAGGAAGGTCAGTACCGAGAGGAGAAGTGAAATTGTTTCTGTGAGTGCAAGAGATGAAATGGTGAGAAGTGTAGTGAAGAAAAAAATGATGAGTTTATAACAGAAAAGGGTGAAGTGGATGTTTCTGGTCCAGAGACGGCTAAGAAAGAGACGACTAAGGACTTGGTAATTAAATTGAAATATGAATTAGAGGAGTGGAGTAGGAAGTTAAATAAGACAATAGAGATAATAAAAATAGGTAAGGAGTATGGTGGAGGAGGCTAGCTAGGATATTGAAGTAGCCTATAATATGTAGAAAATTAAATGTCCACAAGAAACAGACATAATAACGAATATATTGGACAATGGTGTAATATGTTTTAGTAACAAGTATTAGTAGAAACAGTGTGTGTTCGATATAGACTAAATTAACTGATAATCAAGAACGGAGTGATAAAAGTGTCAATTTTGAATGAATTAGAGGAGTGTAATAGGAAGTTAAGTAAAAGGATAGAGATAATGAAAATAGGTGAGGAGTATGGCGGTGGAGGCTAGCTAGGATAGCGAAGTATAATATGTAGAAAATTAGTGAGATCTGAAAATGAAAGGTACACAAGAAACAGACATAATAACGAACATATTGGACAATGGTAGCATATCATATCATATCATATCATATCATATCATATCATATCATATCATATCATATATCATATCATATCATATCATATCATATCATATCATATCATATCATATATCATAACATATCATATCATATCATATCATATCATATCATATCATATCATATCATAACATATCATATCATATCATATCACATATCATATCATATCATATATCATATCATATATCATATCATATCATATCATATATCATATCATATCATATCATATCATATCATATCATATCATATCATATCATATCATATCATATATCATATCATATCATATCATATCATATCATATCATATCATATCATATCATATCATATCATATCATATAGCATAAGAGTTCTTTCGCAAGTTATGTTGAGGAATCAAGCCGCTAAATTACTCTGTAAATTTGGAACACTTCGTATATTTTCCTTCTGAATGCTGTATAGATTTAGGAGAGAAACTAATGGGAGAAAGTGACATTCACACTTAACTATTATACAAATTACTCTTACAGAAATAAGCCCCATTTTAAACCAAATGTAAGCAAGATTTCCAAGATAAACAAGAACACATCACAGACTTCAAATATGCGTCCTGCCTTGAACAATTCCATATTTTGTAGGTGAGCATATTTAAGATAAACTTCGAAGCATAATTGCAGGAAGGGATTGATATGTCGTAGCTTAAGAAATACTTGTGTATTTCAGTGAATTTCCGTAGCATAACGTGAACACTATCAGAGAAGATAATCACTTCCTAACTGCAGATATCCGCGTCAGGTAAATGGTAAATGGTCAATGGCAACTGAATTTACCTGATACAGAACAGAACAATGTCTCTGACAAGCAATATAACATCGCCCATTGATAAGCTACAACAATGGGTTTAACTGGCGACTAAATACAGATATAATTATAGCATTTGTATGGGTAATGAGCCTCGACATATGCAGCCATTCATTATAATAATAACTGCTAATGTTATTTCTGTGTAAATTAAGTTAATTCATTGAACACTACTACCACATTCTGTAGTTACAGTTGTGTTGATATAAACAAGGTTATAGAATTGATACTTCGCAAGTAGCTTTTCGTAAGAGCAGTGTAAATAATTTTATCAATATTATAGCTTACAATATTTAATTTGATATATCTAAAGCGAGTGTTAATAAGTGGAACAACAGATTTCAATTTTGACGATAGTAGCGTCAACCAGGGGCGTATATAGAGGGAGCAAAGAGAACCTTGCCCGCCCGCCCCCCCAATTCAACTGCTACTGAAAGAGACAGTTATGAGTAATGTGATCACATTCTTAAATTCTCCGAAAGTCGTCGTCGACGTCGTCGTCGGCGTCATCGTCGTCGTCGTCGTCGTCGTCGTCGTCGTCGTCATCATCATCATCATCATCCTCATCAACGTTTCCATCATATATGATATTTGTGTCTTTAATTAGTTTCGATATTTTTTTCCAAAACACATAAACAATCCAAAGTGTTTATTTTTCACATTACAATTTGATAAAACAAAAACGTTTTAATATTTATTCTTTTCTAGAGAATTTGATCTTACTTTGCATACATTGATTTTAGTATGCGTCTAGATATTACATAACATTTTACTGGATTGAGCTGAAATATAGAACTACAATTAATATAACAAAACATTTTAAGTTTCTCTATGTTCCAGTTGCATACTGTAAAATATTTTCTAACCGGTAAGTTAACCATTGTCGTTAAAGATAGCGTACTTAGTATGTCTTTGTTTTCCATTTATTACCTGTGAAAGAGGTAGTAGTAATAATAATAATAATAATAATAATAATAATAATAATAATAATAATAATAATAATAATAATAAATAATAACTTATTTTTTATTTATTTAATAATAATTTAAACTGCCGTATAACAGCCAGAGGCCAAAAACAGTTCAGGACAGGTCAATTTCATAACAAGAACATTAATAATGATAGAAATTACAAAATAAGTACACAAAAATAATTATTAAAATAATGACAAAAATAATTGTAATTGAAAATGAAAGGATGGAATCATATAAATGAATATAATACAAATGACCTAAAAGATAACGAGAATAACATTATAATACATATCTAAACAAAAGACATAAATTAATAACCGACATAAAACTCCAAAAATATTATTACACATCAAATGGATACTAGTTCAATCCATGCAAAATTAGCATATTTTATACCTCTGCAGACCGGAGAGAGAGATTTAGAATTTCTATTGTAAAAAATTTTATGAAATCTTAAACCTTTAGCAGGAATACGAAGACTGATATGACTTATGAAGGATTCACAGTCAATATAATCCTTAATTACTTTACAAAAAATAAATAATCAAGATCTTGACGTCTGGAACATAAACTATAGCAATTGAAATATTTGCTGTTAACCTCATAATAATCATCAGAAATAGGTAAGAATTTATGGGCCATATTCATAGATATTCTTAGCGCGGGCTTCCGATGGATGATCAGCAAACTAACGTTTTTCGTATTCATAAACCAGTGTCCGCGATATGATATGATATGATATGATATGATATGATATGATATGATATGATATGATATATGATATGATGTGATATGATATGTAATGATATGATATGATATGATATATGATATGATATGATATGATATATATGATATAAATCCTGTACAAGTAATCAGTCGGTAGCCGGGGTTAGTTTAGCACGCTCGTAGCGCGGGCTAGCGAAATGTTTATGCATAGCACCCTATAAGAACACAAGGAAATACATTTTCTTTGAATATTCTCCAATTTAGCGAGTCAGTGGAAGTAATGGAGTTCCACACATAATAATAATAATAATAATAATAATAATAATAATAATAATAATAATAATAATAATAGCAGAGAAGGAGTGTTAGATCAGCAGGACATATCACAAACAATTTAGTTTAGTTTTTCAAACATTTATTTTTCCTTATAGTTATTTAGTTCAAAATTTACATGGACATCGTGTCCATTATTATCGCAACAGATACGAAATTTTGTTTTATTTGTTTTGGTTTAGGATGAGCCAAAATATTTCTAGTCGTTCTGAAGAAGAGAAAGAAGGGGAAGCTCGGAAAATTTGGCAATATGGGAAATTTGGCAATATTCTTGTATTTCTTCTATTGCCAAATTTCCTGCACAGTTTTAAGAAGTTCAATGACACGATCATAGAGTGCAACATCTGAGTGTACTTTTAGTTTTTGTTTCATTCGAATCCGCGCATTATAGTGGCACATATTGTTACTAATAGAAAGAAGTGTTGAATACTTCCCTTTGACTTGGTGATTGTGTGGAAGTGTGTATACAAAGACGGAAGAAAAGTGTTGTTCATTACCTACGTTCATTAGTGCATTACATATCAAAAGCTGAGATTCCATATTATAAGGTAAGCCATTTACATAATTAATATTTTCTGTTAATAACTCATCAGGCCTTAGCTCGTTTTATGTTCTTCTTAGCAAAAAATGTCTTCTCCAGGGTAGTGTGAATTAGCCATTTTCCTTTATAGTGATATATTGCTGCTCTCTTAGAACAAGAATGTGTACTCGATGGTAAAATTTAAGAGTAGGGATGTATGAGGGATTTTTACAGTCTTCAATGCAGCACTGTGTGTGGTGTGTTGCATATATGCCAAGGGAACGAAGACGTTATTCTGAAAAATATTCCAAAGATGATTTGCGGGCTGCGGTTGGGAGTGTTTTGAAAGTTAGATGGTCGACTTATAGGGCTTGTAAGAAGTACAATGTGCCCTTTAACAACTTAAAGAGGTTTCTGTATGCGTCCTCAGGACCCGATGACGTTGTCTTTCCCAAGAAAGGAAGACCCCTAGCTCTAACCGTTGAGGAGGAGCAAAAACTGGTGACATATGTAATCAAAATGCAAGAACTTGGGTTTGGGCTATCGGCAACAGAAATTGGAAGACAATCCTTCAATATAATTAATAAGAGTGGTCGGAAAAATCCATTCAAATTTTTTTCTTGCTTTTGTTTTGTGTTTATGGTATTTAGTGATTTCTTGATCCAGTAAATTAAGTCTTATAAACCTTGCACCACCGTTTTATTTTGAAAAATTTATTTTTTAATCGTATTGCCAAATTACCCCTCTACTATTGCCAAATTATCCTGATGAAGTACAAAATCTGGAAACATGTAACTTGTTATTTATTAGTGTGTTATGTGTAAAGTAATTTAGATTTGTAGAATTTTCTTTCAGAGGTTTATTGGGATTTAATATTTAAACACATTCCATAATGGAGGAATATTTAATTTCAGAATATGTAACTACAAACTCTGTCAAAATATAAAGTATTACCAAATTAGACGAGTCTCCCCTACACTAGGTCCTATATGTGTCAGTTGGACAGGATTATGCATTCTGCACAACCACTTGAGGAAAACTTTCAAGACTAAGGATGTTTAGACTGCACGTCACTGATAAACCAATTTGAGATTTTGTCGGAGAGAATAAGCCGCAAGCTATAAAAGTCTCTGTGGATGCAGTGGATGTGTTTATTTATACCGCCGGGGAGCAAATTAGCGCTCCAGTTCAGTGTCACTGCCAAGTGCGTTCCTACACACGCACACTCACTTCCACTCACGCTAACAGCAATAATAAAACTGTACGATTTAATTAATCTTAGTGACGTGTGACAGTTAAGCCTATCCACCCTCAGTGTCGTTTACTGTTTTCTACCTCACATTTCACTTCTTTGAAACGAAGTTAGGAAACGAAATAGAAATTGTACATATTCCTTATAAGTTGAAATCCCCTTACATTATGATATTCCTGTTAATAATGGCTGTGACAAGACTGAAACACTAGGACATGTGTTGGGTTTCTGCCGAAAGCCTCCATCACAGGGTAAGAACGATGCTTGCTGACATCCTAAAACGCATTTTATCTCGGAAGATGATTTAACAAGACGAGCAGATATTGTTGTCATTGATAGAAATACAATATCCGACTATCAGGTTTTAAAGAGGTGCACAACAGCCAAAACTTACTGATGATAAAAAGAGAATCATGCATTCCTTATTTTAGCAAGCAGTATAACATCATGGCTAATCGTTTCTCAGTACACGGATTTCTTTTAGGAGTTTGTGGTCCCATCTCCGAATATACCTACAACATTTTAAAATCAAAGGGATTCACATTTTACAATGTTGAGAAAATCCTTAGAGAAATTCTAAAGGACCCAATTCAAATTTTGCAGTTTCATCTTTATTTCAAGTAACACGATTCACTTTAATTTTCTTTTGAAATTTATTGTATGTATTCTCATTGTTTCATTGTAAACTTTTATATAGTCTACGCATTTGCTTTTTGGATCCTTGTGGTCACCCTTATTGAAGAGCAGACGGTTTTATTTTATAAATTCGAATTATATAATAATAATAACAACAATAATAATAATAATAATAATAATAATAATAATAATAATAATAACAAAAATAATATAGCTCGAACGGAACCTAGTGAAGCTTGACCTTGATGGCGAAACCAGTTCTACGGGCGATTAGGAGTGGAGGGGGTAACGCTTGTTCAGTCTCGCTTGCATCTAGTAACTGAAACTTCGGCCTGTAGCCGATCCCACATCACACTACTGCTCTCTCCCTCCAAGGTTCACCAGGTTCCGCACGACCTATAATAAGTCCGCCGCTGTGTAGTAGCGGTTAGCCTGCCTGACCGTGGCCCGCGTGGACCCGTAATCAGAATCTTATGTTATTTATTCATGGAAATGCCATGTCTGGGGCTCCTAACATTAATGGTACTAATCAATTACCAAAAACTCCAATTTTAATTGGTATTACTATAAATAAAATTATGATGAAGGCATGAGCAGTAACAATTACGTTATGAATTTGCGGATTCAAATCCTGGTTGGAACAAGTTACCTGGTTGAGGTTTTTTTTTTCCGGTTAACCTTCAGACACTAGATAACCAGAGCAGTTGAAGTGTCGTAAAATAACCACTAAAATAATAATAATAATAATAATAATAATAATAATAATAATAATAATAATAATAATAGTAATGATGATAATAACAATAATGATAATCATGTTAAAATAATGTTAGTGATAGTGATGATAATGATAATAATGATGACAATAAATTATGGTGATAATGATCATAATAATGATGACGATAGTGATAGTAATGATGGTGATAATAATGATGGTAATAATGATAATGACTAAACAATAATACAATAATAATAATAATAGTAATAATAATAATAGGCTAATAATAAATAGTAATAATAATAAATCATAACTCTTCACGCTTCAGGCTTTTTTGTCCGCTGCAACTGTGTGTGGTTATTTCAATGTTTTGGTTACCTCAATGTATTTTTTCTCCAAGACTGATTTAATTTAAAATATTTATATTGTATTCTCGGAACTGCTCATGCTACATATTTGTATCTTCAAATGGATATTTTTATTCATATTAATCTATTTTATATCATGCTCTGTGATTTCCTTGTTCTCTTATAATTTGTTTTGTACTTTATAAGTCATCACTGAACTAATATTTCCTTGTAGACTTATTCTATCTCTCTTTTTCATTATCCGCGTGAAGTTCGCGTTAACAAAATTTTATTAAAGTTTAAAATTGTTTCTGATAGAAATTTATTGCTGATAGTTATTTTGCATTACGTATAAGAAAAGAAAAATTCGATCCCATAAATGGGATTATTAGATCTCTCAGCAATGCAATGTAGAAAGAAACAAATTTAAAGCCTTATAATATTACGACAGTGTCATCTTTACTGTACGAAAATTAAATGTGGATAATGGAAAGGCGTGATGAGGACAAAATAAGAATGAAAATAAATAATATTCCTTAAAAGTGATGTGAAATATAAAATAAGAAATATTAAAGGCAGTAATGAATGATACGAAAATTCAAAATATACGAAATAAATTAAAAAATAAGGAACGACGGTTAGGATTAGAATCGAATATACACATCAAATGAATAGGATTTAAAGTTTATATTAGGTTATTCGAAAGTCATGGAAAATTCTTTAACCCCCTTTCTTAATAAGCAAGTACAATGACACATTAAGAAGAGTTTTATTACAAAATGCACTGTGTACACTTTTGCTCCTAAAAATGTATTTATTTTTAAATACTTCAAACAAAAAGTTTAACACAATTTTGCTCGTTTTTGTTTCATTTTTTAGAAAAAAAATTATACGACACATTTCATAGCGTACTTTGGGGGAGCTATTGAATTAATTCCCAATATGCTCAGTCAATTAAAGAGAGCAGTGTATTATGATAATAAATTATTGAAAGAAGTTTAGTTTTGTCCCTTAAATGTGCTGAAATTTAATCCGAACAAAAGTAAGTTTTCTTTGTGCAAAGGAATTTAAAAGGTGATTCACTCTGACAGTGCTGTAAAGGTTCTTGCCTGGAGAGCTGCAGCTCGAGGAATGAGTGAGACAACAAGAAATGTAAACATAACACAATTGTTTTAAAGACTGCTTGGGAAATGTAAGTTTACTGGTTACTACTTTAAAAATTAAAGTGAGAGGAAACTATTTCTAATTGACTGAAGAAAATGCTTGTACTACGACAAACGCAGAATTTGTTAATAATTAATTAGATTTGTATAATGTGAAATAATCTTTTCTTATTGCCTGTGTTCATGGAATATTTAATTAAAATTAAATCGTAGAGGTTAAATTGTTCTTAATTCCGTTCGTTTAACATAAAATAAGTATGTCGTATTTTTATTTTTCTCTTTACAGTTTTAAATGTTTTAAAATTATTTAATAACGTGAAACAAGCATAATTATTGCTTACGATTTCTAGAATATTCAATTGTAATGAGAGTGTAGAAATATTTCTTAATCTTTTAATATTCGTTAGAAAAAAAGCTTATCTTATTGTCTGTGATCTCTGAACATTTAATTAAAATTAGGCTGAAGAGTTATTATTTTTAATTTTACAAGATTTTGTTTAATGTGAAATGGCCATTGTTCATTCTCTGTCCTCTAACACAGTTTAAACACAAAAATTAAACGGCATATCAACTGTATTTTTTCTTACGAGATTAAAAACAATGTCTATGGCAATTACCTCCCACTTTCCTACTCAAAACAAGCAGATGAAGGGGCGGGGGTATTCAGAGAATATTCCCTGCTGGTAACAGCGATGCACGATTTCATAAAGAATGCATTTTAAAACTATTCAAAACAGAGCAAAATGTTGTCCCACATTTCTGTTGCTCTTTATTGAAGGAATCATCCACCAGAATTAATGGCACTACTTATGGTTTACTATGTATATTTCTAGGATTCTTTTCACGCGCATACAATACATGTATAACTTGTGTCCCAAAAGGTTTAATTCTAACTTGGGTACAATATAAAACGGATCGGATTGAAAACTTTGATATGGACCCGCGTTTGCTGATATTAACCAGATGCAACCATTTGTACTTTGGGCAAATATTCGGAAGAGCGATTGCATGTTCAACTTCAATTTATTAGAGCTGTTTGTTTGATAGGCTAGTGTTTCCATTTGAATTATGTGTTTTATTTGTTGTCGTCTTCCTACTTACTGTGGATGTAGAGGGCGTGTTCGTCCTAGTCTTGGGTGAATTCCTTGAAAAATGTTTCGGTTGAGATGTCCTTTGAAGCATATTTATTTACTTAACTAGCTAGCTAGTGAGTACAAATTAAAATTATGAAACAAAAATGTTTCTAGCCACTACCATAAGAGCCAGGGTCGTGTACGATGTGGTCTTACCCAATAATATAACATAAAATTTACAAGGACAGTTTACTAAATACAGTAAGTAACTTAATTCAAACCAATAAATAACACACGAGAGAAAAAAAGAAGAAATAGAAAAAGAGAGAAAATAGTAATATACGTTACAAGAGCGGTATGTTGACGTTTTCATGTTCGAGGAAAAGATTGGAAAAGCGAAACGTAGTTGAGCTTTTTTAATTTCCGAGAACATGAAAACAAACATACCGCTCGTGTATCGTACATTATTTTGTGCGAAGATCGTTTATTACGTACCTGAAAGACGAATTTCTAATTAGTTGCAATGAAATCTCCAGGTTGGTGTCTGTTTAATGACGGCAACTTTAGAAAACAAAAATATCTATACTCCAGCAGGCCGTGATGTACGTCTGTCTTTTTTTTTCCCCCAGTCTATAAATGCGAACTTAAAACAAACGGTAAGGTTATGTAATAATTTATTTTTCATTTTAATATTTTAACAATATTATTTATATAACATATTGCAGTAATAACATCGGCATCTGGAATCTCGTGATTTTTTCACGGCTTCCTTAATGTTACTTGTATCAGGAATGCAATAAGTTTCGTGGAGTAGTAGATTTGACTTAATTTTTGCAAATATTTAAAAATAATAATTAACATTGCAATTTAGGTGAAATTGCAGTGGTAAGTTTCCAATTTATAATCATTACTATGTTAAACGTCTCTAAAAATAATATGTTAAAAGCCTAAAGCAGTAAAATGAATGTCGCGCTTAAGCGGTAAGAAGAGGGAAATTGTTATGTGTGTTACGTTGGGAATACTGAATGTGGTATTTCACACTTACCGGGTATTGGTTCTGTGCGGAAAACAAGCAAATATGCACGATCTCGCACAAAATATATTTAATATAAATTGACAATCGGACAGAAGCCAGTGATATTCAATAAAAACATGAATATAGTCGACAGAAATAAAAGGTAAAAAAATACACACATTTGTTAATATTATATATCATGAACATTTTTATAAATTTCCTTTTTAAAAGCTTCAATTTTAAAATATTTCAAATTAGGAAAATGATTTTTAATTTTATTATAAAGTCTTGGGCCGAAACTAGCACCATGTTTAAGAGCTGCACTGTATGACATTTAGGCTCAATTAATGTGAAAGTAGACTTTTGACTTCGAGTACGATATTCATGTCGATTAGATTTATGATTTATTTGATTTCTGTGGTAGTAAAATATTTATAAATTTCTTCAATAGTTAATACTTTAAAATCTGTATAAATTAAATTTGTTGGGTAATCCATATTTTTGGTGAGCCAAATTTTTATTAATATTCTGTGTAATAAAATTAATGGATTAAGTACAAATGATGATACTCCACCCCAATTTATTATACCATATTGTATTAATGATTGTACTAAAGTTAAAAATATTAGCCTATTCTGAATGCCTCCTTAGTGATAAAATTTTGAAGTATTATGAATTTATAAGTTGTCTTTCTTATACTTGTACACATAAAATCAATTTGTTTATCCCAGCGTAATGCTGATCTATAATAATTCCTAAATATTTGATTTGTGTGTAAGGTGTTAGATGTGGGCAATTACAATAATTATTTGTTATTTCATTACATGAAATATTATGTATTACTAAGTGATAATTATTTATAGGTGGAGGTAAACTTTTCGTTGTTAAAGAAAATGGAATATAGGTCTCAAGTGCATTTCCTTCAGCAGTATTATACATAAAATGCATGTTGAACTGTGCGAGCGTGTCTGGCACCATTTGATTGATGGTAGGCAGCTATTAATGTAAGCCAATGACAGGAAGTCAGAAGGAAAGTTATTTCAGTTCAACAAATAACAAAACTTTTAAGAAATGTTCTACTAGATTTTTTCCGGGCGTTCCTAAAGTTTGGGTCGAACATTTTGGCATACTCTTCATAAGCTTATATAAAAACGTATGTGTGTATCTGTGTATTTCACATTATAATAAGATATAAATTTTCGGGTTATACTCAAAACTTCATTTTAAGTTGTTCCTTTCCCATTTCTGTTGAATATCTAGTCGAATTTAATTGCTTCTCTTTGTGTTATTTTTTCATTTTGATAATTTTGACCAATTTTAAGTTTTCATCACATATCTTTTCTTTTACATAATTCTTTAATGATATAGTAGAATTACGTTGGTTCTCAATGTTGTGAGATAAATGAAAGGATATCTACAATCATCAACTCTGCCAGTATTTGCAAACTACAGAATTAAAACTCTGGTCAGAGTTGAAACGAGGTAAAATAGTTGATATTTATTGAAATATTTCATTCCACAAACAAACCCAAATTCTATTGAATTTTTTTACGAATTTCTATAGACATACAGAGGCATCTGGTGGACCACATGCGTGAGGCTAGTTGTCAGTATTTGCGGTTTCAATAAACGTGGCTTTTAAAATCAGCATTGAATTAGCAACACAAGGGGTTCACAAACAATGTATTGTGGGTCCCTATCACCACGGCATGGCGCGTCCTCAGGTTGCGGATAGAGGAGACGGCCTCCAGATATGGAGGGTAGCTGTGAATATATTGAATAAGCAGTCGCGGAAAGCCGATGAGGGGTGGTCCTCCAGCTTGGGGGTTGGGCGAAGGGCTAACAACCCATCACCGTAAAGAACAGCTTGTTACGAATCCTTCAAATAAGCCTCGGAATGGGACTGATTCTCTGGCACGACCACAGCAAAGGAATAACAGAACTGCACGCATTCTATTCTTCACCTGACATAATTAGGAATATTAAATCCAGACGTTTGAGATGGGCAGGGCATGTAGCACGTATGGGCGAATCCAGAAATGCATATAGAGTGTTAGTTGAGAGGCCGGAGGGAAAAAGACCTGTAGGGAGGCCGAGACGTAAATGGGAAGATAATATTAAAATGGATTTGAGGGAGGTGGGATATGATGGTAGAGAATGGATTAATCTTGCTCATGATAGGAACCAATGGCGGGCTTATGTGAGGGCGGCAATGAACCTCCGGGTTCCTTAAAAGCAAGTAAGTAAGTAAGTAAGTAAATAAGTAAGTCAGTAAGGGGTTCACAAAATGTACCTATCTACTTCTCTGCCAAGTAACGAATACGGATGCTTTCTAAAGCCTTGGTCTTTCTGAACCGACGCATGCGGCGTGAGAGGTGCGAGGCCCGCCTCGCACAAATCCGGACTACACGAGAGATAGTGAGTGGTTTATATAACTGCGAGGTACGAGGTCTGAAATCAGAAATAAACGGTCATAGGCCTACTACTGAAATCTGTGAAGAGAGTTGTTGATAAAGTCGAATGCTACATTTAAAACACACCTCTCGTATTATCGAATTAAGTAAACATTAAATTAAAAGCTCGTCGACAGACAATTCACCAACACGTTTCAAAACTTCTAAGCAAAGTGTCCGAAAAGGGTGTTATAGACTTCGACGAAATTAGGTAAATAAACTACTAATAAATATATGTATAAAAACAATAACCTCCAAATCACAGAAAAACTTGAATTGAAGATTTTTATTTTCGCAGGTTATAAATCGAACACTGTGAAAGAGAATTCTGTGACGGAAGTTTTATTTTAGATGACATTTTGTGATGTTCTAACGGGATTATACAGGGTGTTTCCGGGCTAGTGTTACTAATTTTCAGGGATGATGGGGAAGGGGACATGTAGGCTACCAATTTGAGATAAGGTACCCTGGTTCGGAAATGACCGAGTCAAAAGTTATAAGCAAAAATAGTTTGTGTGGAAATGAAATAATTTTATTCCTCTGTACACCTTCTTTATGTGTATTTATATGTACATCTTACACATACTGTATTCATCTGACGTTGTTAAGTTGTCTACCTATACTATTCTGTTCAGTGCGCTGTCTGAGGGGTGGGGACAGGAAACTACACTAAAGCAATGCAGATGGCATAATGTGTAACGGACATGGTCGGTCCTGATATGCACGTCTGTAGACAGCAATGTATGTGTGTGTATAAATTGCAGTGTCCAGTCGATCAGTCCTAGTGAAATGGAGGAGAACACGAGAGCGGAATATGCAGACCTGATTTTCGAATACGGATGAGCCAATGGGAACAGTAGACAAGCTCACCCATTGTATCGGGACAAGTACCCACGTAGAAGACATCTGGCCCATACTATCTTTCCACGACTGTTCCAAAGGTTAAGGGAAGGAGGGACGTTGTGCCAAATTACAATTTCATTTCCACACAACTATTTTTGCTTATAACTAGACAGTGTATGCGGGATGACTTAAGGAAAAGTGAAGTTGTTTCGTATCAGAGTATATGGCACGTGCCGCGTCGTCCGTCTTTTGTGTACCTGGCGAGTACAGCAACTTACAGAACGAAGGCACCCCGGTCCGTTCATAGTAACATTGCAACGCAGTGTGTGCAGTTGTGTTATCTTGCAGGATAGGCGAAGACGATTCAGCTTCGACAACTTACGAGACTATATCGTCGTTTACTGCAAAGCTAGTAATTCCATCAATGATGACGAGGTATGTGCTACAGTACATCCTTTTTCTTTTCATTCTGAATGTACGGAGATACAGTAGCATGTTGACGTCGTCTTTTTACGTTTAAAACCTGTTCAGCCAATGGTCTGAATGAAAAAATTGTAACATATAGTAAATGTGCATCTACATTCAACGATAAGTCATCCCGCATCCACTGTCTACTTATAACTTTCAACTCAGTCATTTCCGGACCAGGGTTCCTTATCTCAAATTGATACATGTGCCCTTCCCCATTATCTCTGAAAGTTAGTAACACCAGCCCGGAAACAACCTGTATCTGTTATGTTATCGAGTGTAGGTTCATAAAGTTTTGTTTTGTTTTGTTTTTTTTTTCCCCAGGTTTTCCACGAACTTAAAGAATTAATGCTTAAAATAATGGGAGAGGGCCTGTGGCCGAGCAATATGTCTTCTGTGTAGCGTTGTATTTACATCTGTTGTGAGAATAACCTGAAACTTATTTGTAAGTTATGTGTAGGCTGAAGACGAATTACAAAGAAGTCGACACAAGTCAATAAATGCTAATAATGTTTTTGAGGAGTGGTGGAATGAATGGAAATGAATTCATGTTATAAATTAATTGACATTCGCATAAAACATGGATTAACTCGAACGTTTTGTTTCAAAGTTGGATAATTATTAACTATGCAAAATGTCATTGTGCTTTCAAGAGTCGTAACATTGTCTTGAGTATTACAATACTACTTATATGCCATTTATACCTCTGGATACGTGCCCAGCGTTTCTTAAAAACGCTACAATTACAAAATGGTGACATCCGGTGAGCAAATTCTGAACTACGTGCAGATTATTTCGTCACAAATGTGTTCAGTTTACTACACACTAGGCGACGCTGCCAAGATACACGTCATGTGGACACGTAAATAGAGTTCCGAGCGTTCTTGACCGCGACGACAGAGGGCATATTATCCGTTCAGTTCCCTTATTTAATATATAGTTCTTAATTTAATTACCGGTACTAAATTTTCTCTCTTTCAACGTAATTGATTTCAGATATTTTTTTTATATATTATTATTACGATGTACCGAAGTACATATATTATTTCCATGTGAGGATTAGATCAATTAGTGTAACTGAAGTGGAATATAATATAGAGGAACAAGTAATGAAGTATTAATAGAAGATGAAGTAAATTAGAGAGAAGAAAAGCAATATGGTAGTGAGACTAATAAGAGTTGGAGATAGTATGTAAATAATAGGTAGGGTTTGATGTAATTGAGAGGGAAAATATGGGAAGAGAGGAGGTAGAAAGTGAGTGCAAGTAGTGAGAGTAAACCGTAAAATGTATCCAATAAAGTGAAAAAGTGATAAGTGAATCGATCAAGAAATTGCAAGGAGGTATCACAAACATTAGAACATTGCAATAATAATTGAGACAAATAATATAATAAGATAAAGTAGATGAGATAGTAGAAATATTAGTGAATACTAGTCAGAGATAAAAAGGTTTTTAACGATAAACATAAAAGTAGGGATAACAGTAATGAAAGATGACAATGGTAGTAATAGAGATGGAGGAGTAGATGTAGACGAGAATGTTTCTATATAAGAGTAAGGTGGACAGTATTGCATAGCATTCGGGAATTATATTGAGGGAAGATAAAGAAGGTTAAGAGTTGTAAATACTGTACATCAGAAAGGATGGAGGAAGAAATAGACAGAAGCAGGGTTAAGCTTTAGATAATTGGAAGATTTGGGGAAACATAGATGATACGAGAAATATAAAGGATATATGACGGAATGTAAGCAAGGTAGTGGAGGACCGTATGCAGTAATGTGAGGGAAACCACTACCTGAAAGCCGTATGATGAAAATAAATATGAATATATGTTATTTCCGTGCAGAAATTCTGCGTCATCATATGATGAAGGATGAGTGCAACAGAGAAAAATTCTCTCCGGCACCGGGATTTGAAGCCGGGTTTTCAGTTCTACGTGCTGATGCTCTATCCACTAAGCAACATCGGATTCCCATCCCGATGTTGGATTGAATCGTCTCAGTTTAAGTTCCACCTCTTGGGTTCACTCTAGTGGCCTACCCTCATGCACTGCCTCATAGATGTAAGACAGTGACACAGTGTCCATACATGTGCAGAGGTGCACTCAATATGAGTCACTAAGTGGCCGGGATCCGACAGAGTAAGCACCGTCTTAAATGATAAAGTGATTATTTTTTGCATATCATATATTATTACTATATAACGAAGTACATATGATATTTCCGTGTAGAAATTCTGCGTCATCATATGATGAAGGATGAGGGGAACAGTTCATCCTCTTTTTATTCGTTTTATCTCGTTATACCCATTTTTGATATAAGATTAAAAATTCGCGCTACTTTATATTACATATCAAACATTGCGCTTTCCTCTTCTTTATCGGTCTTTTCCCCTCCACACATCTTGATTTGCCCCGATTTCAGACAGATTTACACTCGAATTGCTCCACCGCTCTTTCGACAGAAACAATTATTCTTGAAATTATATTTTATCTTAGGGTATCGACACGTTTTGTTTCAAATAATGCATTTTTTTGTTTGTTTAATGAATGGAATGAAAGCTAATTGCTTTAAAGGGAAGGATTTAACACTCTCATAATGGTAGGCCTAATCAATAGCTACGTAAACAAACGCGAGTCAACAACAAAATTATTGGACGTTATTTATTAGCAATGTTAACATTTGTTAAAAATGTTTTATTAACATTGTTTACTTCGCTTGTTTAACATTCTGTCAGCATCAAAATTAAGTGTTAGGAAACACTATATAACATGGGCGTTATGACAAATACAATGATAGATTATACTCACTTCAACGTAATAAATAAAAATAAAGTTGGCTAAAACGTTTGACAATGAATAATATTTTACAGGCATGGCAGAATGAAAATTAAATATGGAAATCTTTTCGATAGCGCAATTTACGAGTTTCTCCTGGTGATTGTTAAAGCTTAGTACATAGAGCGTATGCTTTCCTAGCAAGCGGGCCTTGCTTCGATTCCCAGCATGGACTTTTCTTAATTATACGGGACTCAAGGGTTTTTCCCTTGTTTTAGTGTTATGTCTCCGTGGTAACCCTGCATCGTGCTGACCACATGTCAGAGAGGCCCACCTTGTGAGGGAGTCTAGTGTACTGTCGGTCATTCAGGAGAAGACGAGAGCGGACTGAGGAGGAAGGGATGTGAACAGATAACGTACAACAACACGTGCAATATTTGTACTGCAGTAAGCGGAAACATTAGGTCTCCTTCTGTTCAACTTAGCTTTAATTTCCATACGCATTGTTACTCATGTTTCCTGCACGAGTAATAACCTGGCTACTGGGATGCTTATCTGAGCGATGTTTATAATAATTAGACTTCGTTGAATTGCCACACGCAGCATGCTATCAGGTTGCCGATGTACGGTAGTATAGAGGAGGTGAGCGACCGCCCGGTCTCATAGTATAAGCAGTTCATGTTAAGAGTTGTGACCGGTTCAAATAGATAGAGCAGCTACAGTTAATGTATACCTATGTAAGCACTTGTTTTTGCGTTACTGTGGTTGGAATAGTCAAAGTTTAACATTTGTTCAGTGCAGACAAGAATTCAATCAATCAGACATACAATGAGAGTGTTGCTGTTCCAAATAATTGCCCCTGGAATACCCTTACCTCCGCAGCCAGTCTTGACCCGTTGGGGAACGTGGTTGGATTCTGTTAATAATAACATTACGGCAAAATAATGGAGGTAATTGCTGCATTGGATAGCACAGACAGTTCCGCTGTTACAGCAGTAAAATCGTTGCCTTCTGAACAGCTATTGGAAGATATTGTGTTCATCGATTCTAATTTTAAAATCGTGTCCAAAAGCATCCTCCTGTTAGAATCGTCTAAACTACAACTCTCAGAAGCCCTTAATATAGTGGATAAAGTGTCACAAACCGTTATCCAAAATAACAATTCACTGATTTCAGAAAAAATGAAATGTAAGTTGAGAAACATTTTATTGCTAAAACTTCTGCCTATAAACGATGTACTATCAGGTCACAAGAAGACGCCTGAAGTTGGTGTACTCAAAAGTAGTGATTTCCCGTTCTTCAAATATGTACGTATAACATCGTGTTGAACGTACGTTTTCCCAAAATAAAAAC
This sequence comes from Periplaneta americana, assembly GCF_040183065.1. Classification (NCBI taxonomy): domain Eukaryota; kingdom Metazoa; phylum Arthropoda; class Insecta; order Blattodea; family Blattidae; genus Periplaneta; species Periplaneta americana. The sequence continues at coordinate 44,649,570 of NC_091127.1, read as the reverse complement.
TGTTTAAGTGACCATCGGAGGAGGTTACTTTGCAGTCGCTCAAAATGTACGCAACTCTTCACTGCAATGCACATATTCAAGGATGATGTGAGTATCTTAATTAAATTTTAAGAGTTAATATATCTCACTATAAAATAATTGTGTATTTACATGTTTAGACGTTTCCTACTTCAATGATCATTCATTACATTTCTTGAATGCAGGATACAGGTTTTATTGTAACTGCAGTATACTGCTCAGTGTTTACATCAGAGGCATACTCAATCCGTTCCACGCTCCCTTCTCATACAGTCTATACCGCGTGCGCAGTAAACCTTACGATTCTCGTGGCAATTCCACGAAGTCTAATAATAATCAACAGCGATAGTCAAGAAGGTCACATTCTTTTCGCTCGTCTTCTCCTGAGTAACGGACAGTAGTTCTAAAGACATACTCGTCTATACAGGACTGGATTGCAAATGGCTAAAAAGGAGGAGATTAAGTAATAAGATAAATAAGATGATTTCAGGATGCCAATGAATACAATGGACCTAAAGTAGAGAAAAGAATAACAACTCTCGTTAAGCTATTTCAATTAGAGGCTGTCTGACTGTAAATAGGAAACAAGAATCCACACGCAATTCTTAACTTTACTATCGTCTGACGTCTTAACGTCAAGTATTAGAACAAGGAATTAAAATAATACAAAAAAACAAATTGAAACTCATGTAATGTATATGGGTCTGAAATACTGTAATTTTACTCGGAAGGAAATTAAACCTAGAATAAATATAGGATATGCCTGCTATTATTCGGTTGAGAAGGTTTTATCATCCAGTCTGCTGTAAAAAAAAACTGAAAGTTATAATTCATAAAATAGTTATACTCGGTGTTCATTTCAAAGTGTGTCATGACGTCACTGTTGTGAGTCAGCGATTTGAAGCGAGTTTCAGCTTTTATGTCAGAGAAGTTGCCTATTAATCAAGGCGTAAAATCTGAACTTGAGAAAGTGTGCGGTATAACTTGAACGTCGTAGCAACATATGGCGGTTTGTACGGTCTGTGTGCTACCATAACCTCTTTCGAACTGTGTTTTGCGCGGGCAAGTCGTACACAGGGTATTTGTTATCATCGGTTGCGTACGGCAACTTTCCAAAATAAAAATCAAAATGTTCCGTGTCCATGTTGACCGTCGAAGTTAATGTCAACAAATACGTAAGTAATCGTCTTAACCATCTCCCCATATCCCGACAGTAAGAAAAAACTCACCTCAGTACTTTTTCCAAACAGTTCACATTTCTGCCACTACCGGCGTTACCGTACGTATCGGTAAATACTCTTCAGAATGAACGCCGTACTTGCTAGGCAACTTCTCTGGCATATAGGTAATACGCCTCTGCAGAAGTGTAGGAAGATTGAATTTTCTAGGCTCATCGGCTAGCTACATGACGTCATACAGCGAGCCATGACACGTTTTGAACTGAACACCCAGTATTGCCGGTTGTTCTGTAAGGTTGTGAAACTTGGACTCTCACTTTGAGAGAGGAACCGAGATTAAGGGTGTTTGAGAATAAGGTGCATAGGAAAATATTTGGGGCTAAGAGGGATGAAGTCACAGGAGAATGGAGAAAGTTACACAACACAGAACTGCACACATTGTGAAAGGCATGGTGAGGGCCGATAAGCTGATACAATAACAATAGGAATTTTGTCAGGATCCGTCTGTGCTTATCAATTTAACAAATGTTATTAATTTACAATATTTGTCACATTTATTTAGTCATTAACGATTTCGGCTTAATTAAGCCATCTTCAGAAAAGTTTATGCCTATATACATGAAAGTAGTACATGTGTATGTGATACAAATAAATAAACCAATTAAAGCAAATCTTTGTAGAAGTAGGTGAATATTCAAAGAATTAAAACATTACTGTATTAAAACAGGGCTATGTGAACCATAATCGAAGTTATTAAAAGTTATTAAATACTAAAATTAAATTAAAACATATGCGATGCAGTTGCAATTGAAACAGGTTGGTTCTTATTAGCATTTCAATTTTATTTAACACAACTGTTCCATGCGCTCGCGTACATATTTCACATCGTGATGTTTGTATCTAGATTCATGTGGCTTATTAAGCTTTTCATAGCTATAGCAGTATTTGATCTAAATATGTACTCTGCTCTGTTCTTGTATATGACCCTTCATTATAATTTTGTATAGGTATCACAACTTGATACATATTTCTTTCATCCCCCACAGTTGATTCACCATATTTAATCAGATCTGGACATCACTACAGATGAACCAACCTGTTTCAATTGCAACTGCATCGCACATGTTTTAATTTGATTTTAGTATTTAATAACTTTGACGATGGCTCACATAGCCCTGTTTTAATACAGTAATGTTTTAATTTATTGTATGTTCACCTACTTCTACAGAGATTTGTTTTAATTGGTTTATTTATTTCTATCACATACACATGTACTACTTTCATGCATATATAGGCATAAACGTTTCTGAAGATGGCTTAATTAAGCCGAAAACGTTAAAAACTAAATAAATGTGACAAATATTGTAAAGCAATAATATTTGTTAAAGTGATAAGCACAGACGGATCGAGACAATTTTTTTTTATTATTTTATTGGGTTATTTTACGACGCTTTATCAACATCTAGGTTATTTAGCGTCTGAATGATATGAAGGTGATAATGCCGGTGAAATGAATTCGGTGTCCAGCACCGAAAGTTACCCAGCATTTGCTCGTATTGCGTTGAGGGAAAACCCAGGAAAAAACCTCAACCAGGTAACTTGCCCCGACCGGGATTCGAACCCGGGCCACCTGGTTTCGCAGCTAGACGCGCTGACCGTTACTCCACAGGTGTGGACGATCCAGACAAAATTCCTATTGTTACACATATTATGTTCTTCACCCCATATTATTAGGAACATTAAATCCAGACGTTGGAGATGGACAGGGAATGTAGCACGTATGGGCGAATCAAGAAATGCATATAGAGTGTTAGTTGGGAGGCCGGAGACAGAAAGATCTTTGGGAAGGCCGAGACGTAGTTGGGAGGATAATATTAAAATGGATTTGAGAGAGGTGGGATATGATTGTAGAGACTTCAATTAATCTTTCTCAGGATAGGGACCGATGGCGGGCTTATGTGAGGGCAGCAATGAATCTCCGGGTTCCTTAAAAGCCGTAAGTAAGTAAGTAAGTAAGTAAGTAAGTAAGTAAGTAAGTAAGTAAGTAAGTAAGTAAGTAAGTAAGTACGTAAGTAAGTATCAGTATCATTATAAATTCCAGTCGCCAGGATTTAACTAGGACTTTCACCATAGAAATGTAACCCTCTTATCTGTTGGGATAACGGAGCACCAATCTAAGTTAAGAGAGAAATTAAAAACCTCCTGAAATCCTTTTGCCCGAAACTTTCACTTGTAGCAACATACGCAGTGCGACACATTACAGATTGCTGGTGGAATAACAATAGAAACGGCGCAGTTAGTTTGCCTGCGGGATTCATTTAATTAACACGACCAGGTGTTGTACTTTTGTTTAGACTACATGCAATATAGGGGCGCTTTACAAATTAAAACCAGCCAAGAGATGAAGCTACAGTCCTATATCACTTCTGGTCCACGAGGACAGGTCTGTGTAGGAGATAATTATGACAGTCATCTTCAACTGCCTAGTAAACTGAAATACAGATATGAGACATTGAAATCTTTGAAATATTGAGGCGCTGTGTGCCAAAATGGTTTAAGTCCCAAAATTGAACAGTCCTATAAACGGGCACCTTACACCGTTATGGTATATTCCATCTGTAAATGGAAAGAGCCTTTCCAACCTCGATATGTTCGGTAATAGTAATATACGTTACAAGAGAGGTATGTTGACGTTTTCATGGTCGAGGAAAAGATTGAAAAATCGAAACGTAGTTGAGCTTTTTTAATTTCCGAGAACATGAAAACAAACATACCGCTCGTGTATCGTACATTATTTTGTACGAAGATCGTTTATTACATACCTGAAAGACGAATTTCTAATTATTTGCAATGAAATCTCCATCTTGGTTTCTGTTTAATGACGCCAACTTCGGAACACCAAAATATCTTTCTTCAACATTGTTGCTGTAAAATGTTTTCTGTGTTTACTATACTCCAGCAGGCCGTGTTATACGTCTGTCTTTTTTTTTTCACCAGTCTATAAATGCGAACTTAAAACAAACGGTAAGGTTATGTAATGATTTATTTTTCATTTTAATATTTTAACAATATCATTTATATAACATATTGCAGTAATAACATCGGCATCTGGAATCTCGTTGATTTTTTCACGGCTTCCTTAATGTTACTTGTATCAGGAATGCAATATGTTTCGTGGAGTAGTAGACTTTACTTAATTTTTGCAAATATTTAAAAACAATAATTAACATTGCAATTTAGGTGAAATTGCAGTGGTACGTTTCCAATTTATAATTATTACTATGTTAAACGTCTCTAAAAATAACATGTTAAAAGCCTAAAGCAGTAAAATGAATGTCGCGCTTAAGCGGTAAGAAGAGGGAAATAGTTATGTGTGTTACGTTGGGAATACTGAATGTGGTATTTCACACTTACCGCGTATTGGTGCTGTGCGGAAAACAAGCAAATACGCACGATCTCGCACAAAATACATTTCATAGATTTTATAATCCATAGTCAGAAATCTGTTAGAAAGCAATATTATTTATACAGTAAGTAATTTTCACATACAATAAATAATTGATAAATTATCTCGAATGAACTGAATTATAATACAACTAGTAGCTTGTGCAGCAAATGCTGCAAATTAAGTTCATTAGACGTTCAAATAAACATTTTTCAGATTTTTTTTCAATGAAGAATACCAGACATTCTGAAAGTTATTTTCTTCCATAATAGTGAAAGATACTCTCTATGTAGCAAATACTGAAGAGAACCACGCATATAAATATCTACACCACACCGCCATTAAATATATGAAAAAGACCCAACCGCACTTGATTAATAACTATAAAAATATTTGATTTTTAATAATATTATTATCTTACGTAAGTTTTATAGCTTTCAGCAACATATACTATACATACTATATAACCTCCACTCAGTAAAATATAGAAATCAAAATCTAATTTAAGTTATTCTCTACATCTACGTATATAACCCCAAAACGTTTCACTTTCATATCATCAATATAGCATTAATATGTATAATTAATGAAAAATATTCACGTCATAACATTATGGTATTAACGACAATAATATTTCATTTCTAATGGTAATAATGTCATCAAACCCCTCTAGTTTTGTAGTTCTTAATGCCCAATACACAGCTATACCCAGAAAATTACACACCACAGAATCGAACCTGTAAATTATTTTTTAGTATGTTAAGTTTTTAATAACGAATTTAATTTGAGCTCTAAATATGTCAGGATTCTTGCAGATCATGGCCTTCTTTTAATATTGTTTACTATAGTGTGTGTTTTGTTTTATTCTGAAATGCAATTAGCTAGTTCTCAAAACTGACGACAGATGAATTTTGGAAAATAGGAAAATTATGTTGAAAAATCGACATTTCACTGAAAACTACTATTTTTCTGAAAAACATTGAGTTCCAAGCTTCAAAATGAGGGGTCATTTATTAAAATCCTTTCAGCCGTTTTCCCGTAATTTCCATTACCAGTTCAAATTATATATATATATATATATATATATATATATATATATATATATATATATATATATAGATCTGTTACTGCTAGAAACGCTTTGTGTTTTTCAACTGTTCGATATATCCGCTTCATAGAGGAGAATTACTAGAAGCGCAACACACATTGTTGAAACGACACATTTCTTAAATATATAGTATCCCATTTATACAGAATGTAAAATTAATTTCTTCAAGAACATCAATTCAAGTGCAAATTTTAAGACATGCCTCTGGATCAGGTCAGTACGTAATTAATATAAATTTCATGACTTATAATATAGTGCTTTCAATTATTGCTTTAGTCAAAAATGCTTCAGTCGACACAAGAAAAGAAAATGATATATTAAATTATGGTTACAGTATTTAAAAAATGTTATTATGTATATATTAAAATGCTACATAGTGTCGCAATCACTAAAACAAACGCAAACAACAAATAGTTTAACCTAAAATGTTGTTTTAAATTCAAGCTACTGATATGCATGACACATAACCTCCAAATATATCTGAACCACAGTCTAGTACATACAGTCACGAGATTGAGGTGATTTTTTGCTTTCTCGCGATACAATGCTGCAAGCGGTTAGCAACTGAGCGTACTAGGAACAATAGACTGTGCGATAGTAGCGATCCCAACGGCTAGCAACTAAAGTTCATTTATTTTTTATTTTATTGGGTTATTTTACGACGCTTTATCAACATCTAGGTTATTTAGCGTCTGAATGAAATGAAGGTGATAATGCCGGTGAAATGAGTCCGAGGTCCAACACCGAAAGTTACCCAGCATTTGCTCGTATTGGGTTGAGGGAAAACCCCGGAAAAAACCTCAACCAGGTAACTTGCCCCGACCGGGATTCGAACCCGGGCCACCTGGTTTCGCGGCCAGACGCGCTGACCGTTACTCCACAGGTGTGGACACTAAAGTTCAACTTTCACTGGAAGCATATTCCCTAAGTTATGAGCTTCGTGACTGTATGTATTAGACTGTGTCTGAACTGTCATTATTGTTTTACAGTGCTATTACATTTAATGTAAAATAAAATAAAATTTCTCTCTTCAAATCATCACGAAAAGAAAGTATTTTTGTTCGTTGTGTAAGAATTTTTACAAAATTACGTCATTTTTGCGTTCGCTTCGAAATAAAAATTATATTTAGAGGAAGTAGCTTTGAGATAGTTCCGGTGATTCTGGAAGTGGGAATAGTTGAATTTGTGAGGATTTTTTTTGTGGAGACGGATATGGAGGATTTTATAGGAAAATATTTGCGGAAAGGAAATTGTTCGAAAATGTAGCAAATTACGTGTGAAATGAGAGATTTGTGGTAATAGATGTGCAAACGTTGTGGTTTCTAATGTATGAAATGAACGTAGGAAAATAAAACACACAATACCATGTAATGTGAAGAACACAAAACTTGCATTAATTCAATAACCACATAAAAATTCGGCTTTGTGCAGATAACTATTTTCTTTAATATCGGTTGGTACTGTACCTATATTGTTGTATAAGTCCGTCCAATTCGAGATCATCGCTGAACGTAGAATAAATTCAAACCTAATCGATCCTTTACTGTATATAATCGATTCACTCTTTCAGTAAGTGTCAATACATTGTAAAATATCATATCAAGAAAATCGTTTGAAGAATTTACACATCTAAATATTATACCTACAATATTTTATTTAGAGGACGTCGTCCCTAGAAGGACGGTTTCTATGCTTCATATTGTTGGTTGCCATTTCCTGCAGGCGTGGTAAACTACTGGATGGCACTACTGGAGGTGGCCTATACTGTAGACTCTTCTCAACATATCTATCTCTGGGCAGAAACAACATTGCCTTTGATGGAGAAGTGAGAGCCATAAAAACTGCTCTCACAATTATTGCCTCGGTTATCAACATTTTCAAATGCTGTAATTCTGTGTGACTCCCAAGCTGCAATATCTGCCATCACCAACAACTCTAACTCTCCACCTTGTCCTGATATACACGAATGCAGGAAAATAATTAGGAACCTTAATGAGCAAAACAAAAACGTGGTCCTGCAGTGGATACCATCCCATTGTGGTATCCCTGGCAATGAAATAACTGATTTTCTTGCAAAAAAAAAGGCACTAAAATCCTGGCCTATGTTTGTGAAGTACCTTCAGTCGAGCAACAACTATCATACGACAGAACGTAAAGGACACTTCCAAAAAATCTCTGCAAGATAACATAAGCATCTCTGAATGGAAAGACAATGTAACCGGTACCAGATTGACCAAGGAGAGAAGCAGTTGCCAAATTCCGATTAGCAACTGGACATGATTGCTTGGGTAAACATCTATGCCGCATTGGTTTATTCCAGAATCCTAACTGCCCACTCTGCAACCAGAACATCGTAATGGACTGAAACCAGCTAATGGATTGTCCCAATTTGTCCTCCACAACACTGGTAGAGAAGTATTGGGAAGCAAGAGAGAAGATGATGGCCATCCAAATTCCATCATTCTTGCTGAGATGAAATATTTGTTGTACTCTTCTCGCTGTTTATTTGTTTATTTATATATTTGTTTACTGATCTTACACTATTGCATGTTCCCATTATCACGGCTAAAGATAAACTCTACAGCCCTGGATTAAATAAATAAAATAAGTAATATTTTATATAGATACAGTGCTTTGAAATATCATGTTATTCCCGAAAACTAATTCTAATAGAACAACCACTTTTCAACCTTCTCTACATACCAGCTCAATCTGCTGAAAATTTAATAATAATAATAATAATAATAATAATAATAATAATAATAATAATGTTTATTTCCAAAAAAAAAAATAAAACAATTAAATTGTGAATGTACAAAATTCTAACACTCCCCTGATGGAGAGCGATTTCGTCAAAGGTAATGAGTGGTGTGCTATATCCGACAGAATCTGAGAGCTCTGTGATATACAGAGAGAACTCAATGCAAGACAGTATCTCTGAGAATTTGAGTTTCCTTATCACGGGGTCTGTCAGCTCTGTAGCAAATACCTTACTATAATATACCGGACGGCTAGCAGTTTTGTGTGCGAACGACGCTGGTGCTGCTACCTACCTGCCGGTATGGAGACACTCACGAAACAAGCTGTAATCAACTGCAATGTATATTGTTGCTGGGCTAGTTAATAGTTTAATTAATTAGTGTTGTGTTAAAATGTGAGGGTGTATGTGTGCCACTGCCATCGTGATCTAATACAGGCCGTAAGGCAGACCAAGTGACTCGCTTAACAGCTGATCGCGAAGGGCGGTCTTTCAACCATATAAATTAGTTGCAGTACATGAGAAATAACATATATTTCTCTGAAATGCAGTGTAATTGCGTCAGTAAAATTTTAAACAGTGGTTGTGAGACACTTGAGACACAATTCACTTGCAACGTAAGGTATAATATTATTTTTGGTGTAAAAATTACGTTGCTGCAGGCAAAGTTCGTATGTGTAATACCTGCCTTTATTTCGATTAAACATTGCGCCCTTATGTGGTTAAGTGAATTTTTGATGTTATAAACAGTAAATATGTGTAATAATATACACGTGAAAGTGAAACATTGACTGGGATGTAAAGCAAATTATGATTAAGCCTAAGTGCAGCGTTACTGATGTTACTCTTGTCTAATCCATTATTGTTTACCGTATTTGTTTTATTAAATTTAAATTATTGCGCCCTTCTTATCTGTAAATAATTTACATTATAAATAATACGACGTTTGATAATATACACAATTTGAACTAAAAGCGAGACACATATAGTATATTGTGAAAAATTATACCTTATAGTTTTCATTACTGTTACAGTATCTAGTATTGTAATTAATTGAAATAAAGCACTCTCACTTCATTACGAAATTCTTGCACATTAATTTAAGCACGTTTCAACAATTTTCAGTTGCATCGCACGCATATTTTGATGTGTTGAAAATATAGGTTATGTTTACTCTATCAGTACTTGCCTTATTTCTATATTCGCAATTATGCATCACAATTAAGCATAATGCTACGTATAACTTGTAAATGCAATTTGTCTACACTTCAATTGTATTTATTCGTTTCATAAGGTACTCCAGTCTGATTAGTTTAATATGTTACCAGGCCTAAACTAGCGCTGAGGTAGTTCCCTTCGTATTCATACACCTTGCATATACTAATTAGTTCGGTTAGTTCAGGTTTTTATTATGCCTTAGAGGATTAAATGCATCTCCACAAAAAATAAATTCAACTGTTTTCAGTTCAGAAATTACCGGAAGTATACCTCAGCGCTAGTAAGTAATATAACCGTAAGTATATTTCATAGGAGGGAGTGTGGTGAATTTTCTACCTTTAAGTAAGGAAGATAACCGTGTTCTGAAGTTTATCCTAAATATATTCTTCTTTATTAAATCTCAAAACAGCTTTCGTTCTCAACTTAAAATGTTGACGCAAATAGATTATGTTAACATGCTGAATTCTCTTTGCATAAAAATAACACAGTTTTATAATCCTGCCACATTATACAACAAATAAATGGAACTTATGCACACATTACATTGAATAACAATTTAATTATTGTTGTATTTATTTGTTGCCTACTATACTGGGTCGTATTTAATTCTATTTATCTAACCTACCAGATGAAGTAACACACAACCGTACGTACCTACACTAATTTCATAGGAGGGACTGTGGTAATTTTTCTACCTACAAGTAAGGAAGATAGATGTGCTAAATTAAAATCACAATATAAATAATTCTTCTTTATTAAATCTCAAAATAGCTTCCATTCCGAACTTAGAATGTTGATGCAAACAGGTTATGTTAACATGTAAAACTCCGTTCACATTAAAATAACACAGTTTTGTAATTATTTCTGCAACATATTATGCAATAAGAAGTGAACGTATCTTATACACACATTACACTAAATAAAATTGAGCACCGACACGCATTAAAGTAATATATTTCACTCAGCTCCGTATACTCAAATAGAAAAGCCCGACCCATCGAGTGACGTCACACATCCTGCATTACGGCCTGGTCTAGATCACGATGGCAGTGATGTGTGCTGTTTATAATTGTGACAATTGCAGCATTACAAATTGCTCGATTTCCGACAGTTCATAAAACGTGAGTCAACAACATTCTTTAGTAGGCCTAATTCCTTCGTGTTTCTGTTGATAGAAAAATACAAATTAGTTTTTTTTTATTTCGACCTAATAAATGAATAGAAGTTAAAATGTATTGGATTTTAAGGTTTTATCGAATTAAGTTTTATTGTTGTCAACATGCCTTTACTAATTATTACAAGCATCAGATTACTATCAATTTTATCTTTGCAGTTGTCAGCAATGCGTATATAAAACATTACTGTAAATTCATTCCTAATATCAGATTGATTTTGTCTCGGTAAACCAAAGAAAAAAATATGTAACAATTAATTACGGAAAGTAATATGAAGTATGCAATATTTCTCATAATATGCAGCTTTGATATAAGATAATAATTTTACATTAAATATTATTCAACATTTCTTAAGTGTTTCATATATAATTCCTCATTAGTAACTCACGTTTTAAACAATAGTCAGAATCTCGCTATGTTAATATTTGTATATGTGGACGTAATTCCATCCCTCTCCGCTAGATGTCAGGTCCGCGATATTTCACACTCACGCAAATGCTGCTAGTATACAGCTGTCCGGTATTATTATAGTAAGGTATTTGTCTGTAGTACACAAAGAGAACTCAATAGTGTACTTTACCTCTGAGAATTTGAGTTTCCATGTCACTACAATTCCACCTCTCCTCTGCTATTTTTAACGATTGCCTCGACATCTCTGAATAACCTTTATAAAAAGGTCATTTTGATAATTCATCATACGTGAGTACTACTAAATAAAGGGTTAATTATCTATTCTCTTTATTAATAAACAATTTATGAAACAAGTGACAGTAGGAAATAATTTAAATCTTCGCAGACAGTTTTATGCGTTAAATAATTATGCTGTTGACAGTCACTAGAATCAATGAATTACTTCTATTGCAGATGAGTTGCCATTTGCAGAAGTGCTGTTTTTGCTTCGTGCTCAAGGCAGGCGCCATGTTTACAGGAGTGGCTGACATCGTGAGTATACTATATTCCTTACACGTGTTGTACTCACCTTTCAGAGAACATATTTCTTTAGTCTCCAGCAGGCCTCACAGTCAAATACAAATGAAAATATGGTCAATGTAGAGTATCCACCGCTCACTGAACCATTATTTCACACTTTTATCACTGCCAATGCTGTGTTATAAACCAATTTTCGGCAATCTAATCTAAAAGACTGCCTACACAAATTCAATCTTCTAACACGATTTTTTTTTTTTGTTTTGTTTTTAAGAATTGGATAATTTAAAGTAGAAAGGTACAAAGTGCCAAAATCATAGAAAACGAAATTATTATGCAGAAAAGTGCAATGTGCCTAGGAGGATGATGTATGAAAGAGGCTACATCCACTTGTGTTTCTTAAGCGAGATATTTAGATGCTACGTTGCCAGCACCATACAGTTTCAGACGGTAAGCGTTCTATTGAGCTGCATCACAGAATTCAATGGATCTTGAACAGGTCATGTTTGTGCCCAAAATTACACACAGCGAAATGTTTCACAGATGTCAGCTCTCACGTTATAACTTTGGAATTTGTGCATGTGATACAATGCAGTCTTACATGTGTATGGTCCACACCTGTGGAGTAACGGTCAGCGCGTCTGGCTGCGAAACCAGGTGGCCCGGGTTCGAATCCCGGTCGGGGCAAATTACCTGGTTGAGGTTTTTTCCGGGGTTTTCCCTCAACCCAATACGAGCAAATGCTGGGTAACTTTCGGTGCTGGACCCCGGACTCATTTCACCGGCATTATCACCTTCATATCATTCAGACGCTAAATAACCTAGATGTTGATACAGCGTCGTAAAATAACGCAATACATGTGTATGTGGGATGAAAGCATCGCGAGTGGAGGTGCCAATGAGATTGCCTCGTGTGTACTCAAACTGATGAATATGGACATAACGAACAAGAAGAATCTGATAACTGTGCAGCTGAAAACAAAAATCGTGTAATGGTTTTCATGTGTCTCTTTTTAGTTGCCATTGGTTTATTTGAGCACATAGAACAACGTTTCCTTCTCAGCGGCCACAGTTTCTTGCAATGTGATTCTGATTTCGCTTTGATTGAAAAACGACAGAACGTGACAAAAGCCTTCATTCCTAGTGACCTGCTTAAAATCGTACAAGACTCTAAGTTGTAAAACCATTTCAAACCGTTTCAATGCTAGAGTCATATTTCCTTAATATGCAAGATGTTGCTGATCAACTAATTTCCACGAGAATTTGAATATTTCTAAGGCATGTTGCATTCAGTATGATGTTAGTAAAGTAAGTAGTGTTTCTGTGAAACAGTCCCATGATAATGAAGCAGTACATACCATTAAAGTGCTTAAAAAGGGGGGAAAAAACACGAAAGATGTGCAGTCAGCATTGTTTCAAGTTAAAGCATAAAATAGGGAAATTACTGAAGAAAAGAAGGGGGATCTACTAGCAATGACTTCCTATCTTCCAAATGAGGAGCATAGGCAGTTCTACAGGCAGATCTGTGAGTAAAAATTGCTCCAGAATAGGAAAAAATAGGTATTGGACTTTGCACCATTCTACTGCAACTGTACCCATTACTTAACCCTTTTCACAATCTGTGCTATGTAATTAAATATGGAGAAATAATATTTTACATACCACTATTATTACTGAGTAAACACTGTACTATTGCTGTTTTTTATCAACAGTAATCTCACTAGACGTTTTGATTTATCTAGAGAAAATCAAAACTCGAGTGGGATATAATTGACTGTTACACGATTAGAAGAAAGTATATAAAGATTAGAAGTAATGAAGTACTCCAATACAATAAAATATTAATTGACTTACGAAAATACAACTGTCTTCAAATATATTATTGTACCATCTCAACATTACAAATATTACGCTAGATGCATGCTAAATGGCAGTAGTGTCTTTATACAGACACCGTAATGATTACTATTCAATAAATCTTAATATTAAACAATCTCTGATACGTGACTATCCATAATATCATATAGCAGAAGTTCTTTTTATCCTCTCAGAGCAGAAGCTATAACATAACCTAACTAATATACAAAAGTGTTAGAAAAGTTTTAATTAACGACGATGACATAAAAAATAAACATGAATAATTTTAAAAGGAATAATTATTGAATGTACAATTTTCAAATTTGAATGTGGTTGGTGGTTCAATTGATGTTATATTGGACGTGTGCGTAATAGAAGTGGAACTCGTTGATTTAGGCCTACATGGTGTATTCAACTTATTCAGAATTTCCGAATGAATAATTTTAAAAGGAATAATTATTGAATGTACAATTTTCAAATTTGAATGTGGTTGGTGGTTCAATTGATGTTATATTGGACGTGTGCATAATAGAAGTGGAACTCGTTGATTTAGGCCTAAATGGTGTATTCAACTTATTCAGGATTTCCGAATGGTGCTCTTCATTTATTTGGAAATCGGATTTCAGAAGATGCATAGATATGATCAGTGATTTTTATTAATTCTTGTTCTTGAATGCCAATGCGAGTCATATTTGAAACTGCTGTGCATCGTCTGAAGTGGTTTGTAATTTTATATATATTTTTGACGTCCAGACCAGCGCGGTTTCAAATGTTGGCAAACAAAGAAACAAATGCTAGGGACGCGATAAAATTAAACAAATGCTAGGGACGCGATAAAATTGTGCGATAAGCAGCCATGATTGGTTGAAATACGTCCTTTCGTACCGTTTTATTGGTCAAAAGTAGTATGACGTAGTAAGAGTGTAATAGTCAGTAAAAAAAACATGACACAAATATTTGTACAATTATTCTTATAGCTACATTTTTTATCTTATCTCAAATGTTTAATTTTGGCATTTTGCACCCTTCTACTTTAAAGTGACTTTTACTATTATCCCAGATTTCTAAAACTGCAATAATAGTACTCAGTCCTGCATTCACCATACCATTTATTACCCTGGCTTTCAAAAACTAAGTTTTCGTTTAACGTTAAATTTTTCATAACGAAGCATGGAAAGAATAGAGGAAAACAATTGACCAGTGCTATGGAAACTACAAACAAATACCTGCAAAAGAGTATCTGTCGGATACAGGAGGGAGAGCCATTAATCCTTCCCATTGAAGGCTTTAAGGAACCAACCTGGACAAATACCCAATGTCCCATCCCTACCTTCTCGTGGTGCAGCTGTTAGTAAGCATAATTTTACAAGCTGAACTAAAGGGAGGCACTAGTCATCAATTAGCACTGGTTAGCTTGATGAGTTAATGACTGATTTTGGTATAATTTTCCTCTAACCAATACCTAATTCCCTCTTTACCCTTTCCTATCCAGTCCTCTGACTGAACTCTTACTTTCTTCGATCCCGACGGCATTAGAGCATTCCAGGCCTAGGGGTTCATTTCCCTTTCCTTCCTTCTCTTTCTACTTTTCTGTTCCTAGTGCTGACCTGCTATGGCACTAAAATCGTCCTCCAGTGGCTTAAGAAGGGAAAGCTGGTGATCAACAAGATCTCCCAGCTAGGTCCAATGGACCCGTCGACCAACAGCAGGTGTGGTCCTCCAGACATTCTGGGGGTTGTGTGTGAATGAAGTAGCCACCAAAACGTTAAAATATGGTGTTCACTTAAATCGGCTACAACTTGCCATTTTTCACGAATCTGTGCTTCAATGGCTGGTCCTGATAATATCTTTGAAAAATATTGGTGTGCAAGAGGTCAAATGACTTTATTGTCAAACGCCTGGCATTAGAAAACAACAAGAACTTTAAAGTAACCAATTAAGTAATTTGCTGGGAGACATCGTTAGATATAGACCACTCTTACACTAAACCAGAAGTAATTTAAGCATATTAATCAGATATGATCCTACTTACTGTTTTTTTATATGCTCACCTGTATGCAATTTCTACTTTATACATATTGCATTGTTATTGTCCATCCAAAGAACATTAAGAACTCTGAATATTACTTAATATCTCCTATCTTTCTTACAATAGTGTTTATATGCCATGTTAATTTGCATTTCTTTTCATAAGTTAACAATGATGCACATTGGGATCAACATATAAGAAATTATTTTCCTATAAAATCCACGTTATATTCACGTTGTTTTGAAATGATTAATCAAAGATGGTTTGCTTATTGTTTATTACGCGCACATTAATTGCATGTAATTCCTACTCCATACGTTTTTTTTCTATCCCAAGATCATTAAGAATGGTGAATAATATTCATGCTTGTTTCCTGTATTTCTTAAATTATGTGGCATGTTAGTTTTATTTGTCGTTATTTATGTAAAAATGATGCGCCAAAAATAATAATAATTTCGTACCGGTACTCACTCCACATCCCTATATTCACATCTGTTTTTCAGCGATTTATTAAAGAATGTACAGGTATTTAAAATACTCATAATTTAGAAACATGTTACATAAATCATCCTTGTGCTAAAAAAGAATGCTCCCTGGACCAAATTATATTAAAGAATGTACTGGTATTTAAAAGACTAATTATTTAGAAACATGTTACATAAATCATCCTTGTGCCAAAAGCCAATGTTCCCTGGGCCAAATTATATTAAAAAATGTACCGGTATTTAAAAGACTAATTTAGAAACATGTTACATAAATCATCCTTGTGCCAAAAGAGAATGCTCCCTGAACCAAATTCTCCTATTTTGCAGTGGTCGTCAGTACTCGCTGAAATGGGTAATAATCTAATAATATAATTATGTTGTACGTAGCAAGATCGATTATTCAATTGATAGGATATTTTATGAGGTTGTCATGACTAAGATATCTATTGTCAATTGCTTTTATTTGTCAGAAGGCCTTGACTGACGGATATATAAGGGCTGGCGCTCTTAGGGGTTGGAGGTCGGGGTTTGGGATGACTCACAAGCAACAAGTTATACTAAATATGTTTAGGATTAGTGTAAAACTGGCCTATGTCTCCTATAGTGAGCGGGACATAAGTAACATTCACCCAAATTATTAAAAGGGATGACGGGGGAAATTTTGGTCAAATTCGCATTTTCGTTTTCTTGTAAAAAATAATCAGCAATATCTTATTTATATGTTGAGCAAGTTTCAATGCTGTGCGGCGTTTATAAGCATAAAAATTACGCAATATGTAAATGGCTGCACCCTTGAACTTCTTTTCCGTTCAAATTTTACAAGCTGTTTTCTCACACTTTTCTTTTCAGTACATTTCGTCAGGTTCGAAGTGTAAAGGTTCTTACAATTTTGGCGCTAGAAACATGAAATTTTCACTCCATGTTCTATACACTGTGGTTAAAAAAAAATAGCGCTTTGGTTTTATGATTATATCAATACTTTTTGAATTCTTCTTCTTCTTCTACGTCACGGTATAGGCCTTCCATTAGCCTGTTCCGGCTCCAAATTGTTGCTGCCTCCATCTTTTCTTAGGTCTTCCTAAGTTCCTTTTTCCTCGTGGTGAGTAATTGTATGCTGCTTTTGGTATTCTATTGTTCGTCATCCTTGTTAGGTGGTTTTCCCAACTTGTTCTATATTTCACTATTGTTGTATTTAGTTCCTCTACTTTTAGTTGTCTTATTTCTGTATTGTGTTTTTTGTCTGTTCTTTGGTATCGTGCTATTGGCCTGAGGAATTTCATTTCAGCAGCTTGTATTCTAGCTATTTGTTTTGCCGTCATTGTCCATGTTTCAGATCCATAAGTAATTGTAGGAACTGCCATCACTTTTTGAATTAAAAAATGAAATATTTATAGTGGCAATGTATAATTTCAATTTTTAGGTATACAGTGGATATAAAACGTCCCCCCCCCTTTTGTAGTAAAGATATAGGAAAACTGATACGTGATGTTTTTCTAACTATGCCGCTAGTCTTACTCAGAAATTGGGCGACACATTTGATTTTGAGATATGCAAATTTTTTTAGAATATTTTTATTAATACCTCAGAAACTAATTGACTCACAGCAATGAAACTTCACCACGTTATTATCTATAACACCGTGATTAGGGGAGAGTTGGCTAGTATCGGACATCGGGTAATATCGGGAAGTGCGTTTCTTTCATCTACCACAGATAGTAGTACCTGAATGACGTGTTTACGTAACTGTATGCGACATCAAGAAACGTAACCATGTCATTCAGGTACTATCATCCGGTTATAGATGAAAGAAACTCACTGTCCGATATTACCCGATGTCCGATACTACCCAACTTTCCCCTATGTGTACAAAAATCAAGGAAGTAGCTTGAAAAATGTAGGAAATAGAAATTTCATTCATCACACATTCGAAAATGTTATTTACAAAGTAAATGCACCAACAAATGATAATAAAGAAAAGCTTCTACTCCCAGTACACCCACTCTTTCAGTCTTAAATTAAATGTGAAAATGATCTGATGCAATACATCAGTGCAAAACGTGACGTCGACCAATTAGTATTAAAATCATTATCTATTGAAACCATATGTACAAGATATCCAAAATCTGAATGGCTTCATATTTATACAGATAGATCTCAGATAAACACAGTAATGTTGGAGCTGGAATCTACAACGACATTTTTAGCTTTTACATATCTCTTGGAACACTGTCCACTCATTACGATGATGAATTAGGAGCAATCAATAGAGCCAAGAAACAGCCTTTTCATCACATAAATAAATTTAACAAAGTGGTTATACTTAGTGACTGTAAATCTGGACTCTAAGCACTAACATCAAGTTCTCCATAAAACAGACGAGTAAGAGAAATTCTTTCTGCTCTTAAAATGGTACAAGGGATACGTAAAGAGGTAGTTTTTCAATGGATATTCTGACACTGTAGAATAATAGATATAATGAGAAAGCTGACTTCCTGGCCAAAAAAGAAACAAACATCAGACAAACTCAAAATAATACAATCTCATTTCATGCCTCAAAAGTCGGGCTCAAACACACAGTCGAGTCCTTTTGTAAACAGGGATTCCTCAAGAAAAGCGAAGGCAAACCTTGGAACATTCTGCTAGACAGTAATAACATCCCAGATTTACCACGAAAAAAGGGTGTTGCTTATTTCGCTTAACAACCGGATAGTCTCGCCTCTCATCTACATCGGATTAATATCTACCAGCATCCACACTTTACCCTCTGTAGAAATCAGAACTCTATCATGGATAAAGAACATTTGCTACAATGCCCAGAAATAAAGAAAATACATGCTGATTTACCATCGCAGGTCATCAAGTACTATTGGGACGCTCGCAGGAGAATGGAAGAAATCCAAGATCCTTAGCATTGGTCGACGACGACGACGACGACGACAACAACAACAAATATTGCCATGTTTGCTTCTATATCTTACAGTAAGTTCGAGAGAATAAACTTGTCCAAGTGGTATGAATGCTTACCGTCGATAAAAATAATTCTTGTGGTTAAGCTGGATTTACCTGTGACATTTCTGCACTCAATTACTCACACTAACCTGTTATGTTAGGATTGTTTCTGTACGTAGGTAATAGAACGCTTAGTGCCCGGGAGTCGTTCAAGCAAAACTTATTCTTGTATGTCGCCTCATTTCCGCAAAAGTGACATAAGTGAATGTCGAACACTTCTGTTCCACTCTTGGCACTTCCTTTAGAAAGGCAGTGAATTCAGTGGCTCTTGTCTTTAAATTTATGGAAAAGTTTCTAAGCGAAGCAATTTAGGCAAAATTTATAAGCCATTTCTGTACCCACGTAATAGTTATGTGAAGTTGAATGGAATAATTAATATTATCTCGTCGTAGTCTTCATTTTCAATAAACTACGTATATACTGATTATATAATTTACACAACATTCGGGTATCATTTGGTATGTTGTTACGGCTGAGGAAGCCTCTTTAGAATTCGTAGGCCTATTATATAAGAGAAGCGTAATTGAATTTGAAGGCTGAAAGTATGACTAAAGACAGAAATGACGAACGCCACGCATGTCTCTTTGAGTTTCAATCTATCTTACGTACCTAAATTTGTACATAGCCAAAGCGTTTTTCTAAGAGAGCTTGTTGACAAAAAGGTACCTGCAAAAACTAAATTTAATGGAAAAAATTGTCTACATTACTGTATTGTCTTGTTTGTTTGGATATTTAATAAACCACGTATGTGTTTTAATCCGTGGATATACCCTTTCTATCTGAATTTGTACATAAACGTTTTTACAGAAAAAAATATTGGCCTGTCCATAAATAGGTACCAGCAAAAACAAAAATTACTGGAAAAATTTATCTATATTACTGTATTGTCTTGTTGATTTGGATATTTAACACACCATGTATGTGATTTTTATTCGTGGATATATCCCTTCTATCTGAATTTGTACATAAACGTTTTTACAGAAAAAATATTGGCCTGTCCATAAATAGGTACCTACCAGCAAAAACTAAAATTACTGGATAAATTTGTCTACATTACTGTATTTTCTTGCTGGTTTGGATATTTAACACACCACGTATGTGTTTTTAATCCTTGGCTATACCCCTTCTATCTGAATTTGTACATAAACGTTTTTACAGAAAAAAAATATTGGCCTGTCCATAAATAGGTACCAGCAAAAACAAAAATTACTGGAAAAATTTATCTATATTACTGTATTGTCTTGTTGATTTGGATATTTAACACACCATGTATGTGATTTTTATTCGTGGATATATCCCTTCTATCTGAATTTGTACATAAACGTTTTTACAGAAAAAATATTGGCCTGTCCATAAATAGGTACCTACCAGCAAAAACTAAAATTACTGGATAAATTTGTCTACATTACTGTATTTTCTTGCTGGTTTGGATATTTAACACACCACGTATGTGTTTTTAATCCTTGGCTATACCCCTTCTATCTGAATTTGTACATAAACGTTTTTACAGAAAAAAAATATTGGCCTGTCCATAAATAGGTACCAGCAAAAACAAAAATTACTGGAAAAATTTATCTATATTACTGTATTGTCTTGTTGATTTGGATATTTAACACACCATGTATGTGATTTTTATTCGTGGATATATCCCTTCTATCTGAATTTGTACATACACATTTTTACAGAAGAAATGTTGGCCTGTCCATAAATAGGTACCAGGAAAAACTAAAATTACTGGAGTAATTTGTCTATATTTCTGTATTATCTTGTTGGTTTGGGTATTTAACACATCATGTATGTGTTTTTAATCCGTGGATATATCCCTTCTATCTGAATTTGTACACAAACGTTTTTAAATGTTAGCCTGTCCATAAATAGGTACCAGCAAAAACTAAAATTACTGGAAAAATTTACCTAAATTACTGTATTGCTCTCACCATTAGACCTATTATTGCAATAAAATATCGATAAATATGTTCAAGTGCATTATACTGTGCCATGTTTGGCAATAATTTGCTTTTAGTAAAAGAGAACAAATTGATTTGTTGCCTTTTCAAAGACATACAAGATAGACAAGAAAGTACCTGCATTTATTTTTAAGGCCGTATTGTTAGAATCTTCACAAAAATCTTTAATTTGTATTACACGACATTAAGTAATTCCATTTTCTTCTATGTTGCAGCTGCAAGGGACAGTGTACGTTATCCTAGGGACGGAGATCATGATGGGTCACATGTTTGTGTTTCGCCATTACAGTAAGTATGGAAACGTTAAAATAGCCAGATCATTGCCAATGGCACATGTTGACTCCTTTCACGATATTTTTCAATTGAATAATTCACGACACTTTATCAACTGCTGTGGTTACCTAGCGTCTGAATGAGATGAAGATAATAAAGTCAGCGAAATGGATCCGGGGTCCAGCACCGGAAGTTACCTAGCATTTGGTCTTAATGGATTGAGGGAAAACCCCGGAAAAAGCTCAACCATCTAAGTGGTCCCAATAAGGAGTTGAACTTGGGCCCACTCGTTGTACGGTCAGGCATACTAACCCTAATTCCACAACGGTGGACTTTCATGACATAAAGGACGTAGATATTTTAGTAGCCATATCTTTCTGTTTAAGGTATCGAGGTCATTGTGAAAATTATAATATATATTTTTTTACTTAGTTATTTAACAGCGCTGTATCAACTACTAGGTTATTTAGCGTCGATGGGATTGGTGATAGTAAGATGGTATTTCGGCGAGATGAGGCCGAGAATTCGCCATATAATAATAATAATAATAATAATAATAATAATAATAATAATAATAATAATAATAATAATAATAATAATAAGAAAACCTGTATCTATAAACAAGGTAATTAATTTGAAAGGCATGGTGAGGGCCGATAAGCTGATACATGTATGTAGGCATAAAACATTTTTCTGAAGATGGCTTACTCAAGCCGAAAACGTTAAAAAACTAAATAAATAAATGTGACAAATATTGTAAACTACTAATATTTGTTAAATAGATAAGCACAGACGGATCCTGACAAAACTCCTACTGTTATTGTATCAATAACAAACTCCGTTTCTATTAAACCACATTAGAATTTCAATTTCATTTCGTACAACTGCTCCGTGCGCTCGCGTGCATATTTTACATCGAGATGTTTGTAACTAGATTTATGTAGCTTATTAAGCTTTTCATAGCTTAACAGTATTATGATCCGCATATGTACTCTGCTCTGTTCTTGTATATGACCCCTCATTATAATTCGGCATTGGTATCACAATCTGATACACATTTTCTTTTCTTTTCTTCCCTCATAGTTGATTCACCATATTCTAGTCAGATCTGGACATTACTACAGATGAACCAACCTATATTAATCGCAACCATATCGCACATGTTTTAATTTTACTATTTAATAACGTTTTAGTAACTTTTGACCATGGCTTATAGCTATAGCCCTTGTTTTTAATACAGTAATGTTTTAATCATTGTATGTTGACTCACCTCCACAGACACTTATATTTTTGAACTGTTTCATTTATTTGTACTATACACATATGTACCACTTCATGTACAGGGACATCATTTTATTTTTACTTCAAATTTTATTGTACCTGCGTTTTTTAATGTACTTCACTCCCACCCCTTCTACTAATGAAGTTCAACCGTCCTCCACAAAGATCCAAGACTGCCTATACAGTCATAGTAGCCTTACGGTCATAGTAAACAGTACGTTCCAGAAATATGTTCGCATTTTCCAGTGACGAAAGAGCTTTCAATATTGAATCATTTTCGCACAGGTACTGTCGTCCATTTGCCTACGGCGTACCAGCTTTTATTCGCTAGCTAGTGGCTGGGCTCTCTTATCTCCTTTCTCAGAACATTAATTTCTGTTAGGAATTGGACGTCTAGGAATATTATACAACTGTTTAAAAAACTTAAATAAAAGGGCCTTGTTAAGTAATTAACTGTCACGTGATTTCCTCCCTTTCTACGACCCTTCGATATAACCACCTGGACGGTCAGTAGATAGTATGTCTGAGTAATTTTATCTTTTCGGATGGGGCAGAAGTGAAGATTGAATTTACAGTGCCTAAGGTACCCTCTTATAGACTAGGTACGGAATTATTTCAACATGAGTTACTAGTACGAAGAACAAAACTGGTATTTGAAATTAGGTACAATACTCTATAATATGCACATTAGAACTGAAGCCTGTATCGAAATGAACGGCCATTATTTTCAAAAACATGTTTAAATACCCAGATTATGATTATTTTTCAATTTAACTTCATTCTCTATATTGTACGCTAATGTACTGTAGACAGTATAGTATACACTGCATAATGAATACGTCCACATGGATAGCTCAGTTCGTGACTAAAAGCACTCATTGTTAATACTGTACTGTATTTTGATTAAACAAAAACCTAATGAAAATGATCAAACTCAAAATCGCGATATTTCGTAGTTAACGTAAATGGCTGAACTACTTTTCTTCCCTCCTATACCTAGTTAATTGATTTGTTTGTATATTACGCCAGTATCATCGAACTCCAGTCGTGGAACGGGGTAGCAAACGGCGTTGATCCAGAGGTATAGGCAAGTTAATATTAAAAATGTTAGTAAAAATAAAATGATTTCCCTCTATATAGACATAAAACGTTTTTCTGAAGATGGCTTACTCAAGCCGAAAACGTTACAAAACTAAATAAATAAATGTGACAAATATTGTAAACTACTAATATTTGTTAAATAGATAAGCACAGACGGATCCTGACAAAACTCCTTTGTTAAGATAATTAATGTTTTCTGTTTTTTACCGAAAATATAGTTTAAAAATATCTTCCAGACTTTGATATTTCAATATGAAATTCAAAACTAAATGAACAATATCTTAAATTTTCAATAAAAAGAAAAAAGTCAGGCATCTTCCCCCGATCCACTCTATATCTAACGGTGTTTCGGCCTGCCTGGTCTATTACAGGCTCGACGCTGGGTTGGATGCTGTGCGTAGTCGGGGGCTCATCTCCAGTATTCGGCATTCTCCTCATCTTGGCCGCCGTGTTTGTAAGTCGTCAATTCAATGCCATGCAGAACCTGCTACCTCGTAGTGGATAAAGACGGACGGATCGTGTTGCAGGGGAGGCGCCAACTGCTGGTGATCGTGATGATTCACTCAGTGCTATGCTTTACAGTCACCACTGTAGTCTTCCTCTGGCTCGGAATCGATCAACTGATCCTCGCCAAGTATGTGCTTGGGGTGCTCATAATTCTCTTCGCCATCACACTTGACTGTGAGTTTCTACGAATTCTTATACAATATTAAGGGTAGGTTAGTCGTGGGTTTTCAACATTGCCAACATATTTATTATGTTTTTTATTTATTTGTTTTTCTCTGGAAATACCAAAGATATCTGCATGAAATTTGTAATGTAAATTTTTCTACTTAAGTATGAAACATAAGCAGCTAGGCGCATTTAATGCGAAATGAGAGGCCTTTTTATGGTATATGAACATTTTTAGAACTCTGCAGTTAATAGGCAACCACCACATTAATCATACGAGATATCTGGAGAGCGAGATGGAGGAGTGCTTGCAACATCTAGACATCATACCAAGCACAGAAACTCCAATTACAACAAAGAAAGTTACAGAAGAAAGTTATTTTATAAGAAATATACACCTACCAATCACTGAATTGCCAACCACAAAGGTGTGAGTGGAGCGGAATGACGGGAGACTTTAAATGCAAGCTATGTGCTTGCAGTCAGAACCGTACCGAGAAGATCCCAGGACACATACCGCTGTAGGCGCTGCCTCAGCGAGCCAGAAACCCTTGCTCATGTTCTGGTATCTTGTCCTTTCGGAGAAACGCTGCGTAAAACCAGGCAATGCAAGATAATGTGTGCAGTCAGAACCGTACGGGCAGTTCCCAGGACACGTATCGCTGTAGGTGTTGCCTCAGCGAGCCAAAAACCTTTGCTCATGTTCTGGGATCTCGTTCTTTTGTAGAAACGCTACGTAACTCCAGACAATGCAAGGTAATGTGTGCAATTAGAACCGTACCAGGCAGATTCCAGGACACATATCACTATAGGCGTTGCCTCAGCGAGCCAGAAACTCTTGCTCATGTTCTGGGATCTTGTCCTTTTGGAGAAACGCTCCATAACACCAAAAAATGCAAGGTAATGTGTGCAATCAAAATCGTAACGAGCAGATTCCAGGATACATACCCCTGTAGACGTTGCCTCAGCGAGCCAGACACCTTTGCTCATGTTCTGGGGTCTTGTCCTTTCGGAGAAATGCTATGTAAAGCTTGACAATTCAAGATAATGTGTGCAGTCAGAACCGTACCGGGCAGATCCCAGGACACGTACCATTGTAAGCGTTGCCTCAGCGAGCCAGAAATCCTTGCTCATGTTCTGGGATCTTGTCCTTTTGAAGAAACGTTGCTTAACGCCAGATAATGCTAGGTAATGTCAGAACCGTACCGGGAGATCTCAGGACACACACCTCTGTAGGCGTTGCCTCAGCGAGACAGAAATCCTTGCTCATGTTCTGAGGTCTTGTCGTTTTGGAAAAACCCTGCGTAACGTCAGACAATGCAAGTTAATGTGTGCACTCAGAACAGCACCTGGCAGATCCCAGAACACATCACTGTAGGCGTTGCCTCAGCGAGCCAGAGACCCTTGTCCATGTTCTGGGGTCTTGTCCTTTTGGAAAAACGCTGCGTAACGTCAGAAAATGCAAGGTAATGTGTGCAGTCAGGACCGTATTGGGCAATCCCAGGACACATGACGCTGTAGACGCTGCCTCAGTGAGCCAGAAACCCATGCTCATGTTCTGGGATCTTATTCTTTTGGGGAAACACTGCGTAATGCTAGACATGACCGCACAAGAAGCTTAATAGCCAATGATATCTATGAGAAAAGTCTATGGGATTGCCGAAAACTGTAGCACCAGATATATTGACATGATAGCCATATCACCTGGCTCTTCATCGCCGTCATTATTGATCCTACTGTACGGTTCAAGTCCCATGCTAATCAACCAGAAGAAGTTAATTCTGAAGACTTGGTATTTAGGCCTATATGCCAGCCATTCCATAATACAAAAAAAATATAATGTGTCCAATATCACAATCCAAGGTTTGCTCATCTGTGCAAGAGGTACAATACTACATGCAGCTCAGAGCTTCCTGAAGAGCAAAAAGAAACTTCCAAAGATTTGTTTGAACAACTGGTGTTAGCTGCCATCTTAAGGCACCATCTATAGCAAACTACACTATAACTTAATTAACACGCCAGTGCATTTTGTATTATAAGAATGTTTTTCTTCTACATATTTTATTATTTCTCGAGTTTGTTTCCCTTAGTTTAATATCTAATTGCATTCGAATTTGTTAAATTCAATAATAAACTTAATGTTACGTAAACAGAAAACGAAAATCTAATATTTTAACGGAAATTGTACTTATTATTTAAATTGAAAATATTAATACGTTGCAGGTATTACTTGTATGTATTATACAATATTCGTTCTTTAACAAACAAGTTCTGGTAATGATGGTTAAGCAAACATAATCAATGACTGTAACGCGATTGTGTGCTTCAGGTCTGGAATTGTACGCCTTCGCCGTGGTATACAGCTACTACCAGAGCGACGAGTTCGAGCCCACAACGGCCAGAGACGCACTAGCGGACGGTGGAGCGTGAAATTGCAATAAATAGCTACAAATGTACTCTGTTTTTGTTCTTGCTCACGTAGCTTATAACCGTCTATCTTGGCTTGGTACACAGTGGCACTGAAGTTACATTTCATTCCGTGCAAGACTTGACTTAGTATTTCAGCGTCTGTCATGTTTGCAGGAGTAATAAAGTTTGTGTGAGAGACTGGTGGGTTACGTGTAAGTTCTTAAGCTCACCTTAGACTGAAAACGCCGTTAGCTAAAACAATATAATTATAAAATAATATATAATATTCAACCAATCAGACATTATGTGTTACAAAAGGATCTAAAAATACATTTAAAATTGCAATCCTCATCCAGATCTCAGATGTTCTTCAAACTGTCAGATAATATCCTGTGTAATTTCTATAAAATAAACAAAGAAGAAATACCAATCTATATCACAGACACACTCATTGCTAAAACTCCAGTTGTGAAAGAAATTCCTCCATGGAAATGGGTGATTCCAGAACATAACATACAAATTCCAGGAAATCTTCCCTGTTACTAAATCTACGTATTACTCTGTGAAAAGATTTATTAAATCTACATACTTAGACTTCAACAAACAAAATTTGATAACACAATCCCAAGGGAAAAAATGGAACTCTCTGCATCAAAATCCACAGTTAATTCCCGATTTACCACGAAAATCGTCTGTAGCTGCATTTAGATTGGCAACAGGCCATGATTGTTTGGCCAAACACCTGCACAGAATTGGAATATATCAGTCCCCTAACTACCTATTGTGCAACTCAAACCAAGAAATGGATTCGGAACACCTCAAAATCTGTGTTTCAGTGGCTGGTCATAATATCTTTGAAAAATATAGGAGTGCAAGAGGTCAAATGACTTTATTGTCAAACGCTTGGTAACAGCAACATTAGAAAACAACAACAACATTCTTAAGGGGAGAGGATGGTATTTTTTTAAACTTTTTTCCTATTTGGTGTAAAATATTAATTTTTTGTATGTAGAGAGCTCATAGCTGTGGTAACTAACCGAATAAAAATATTTTGAAAAAAAAAAATATTTGGAGGCCCAAATTTGAAAAACAAAATATACCCAATGCAGGATTGTACTAAAACCGATATATCTAAACCGTTTTAAAGATATATTCAAACAGTTTTTTTGCAATGTATTTGCAAAAGTATGTTCTACAAACTGTCTGTAACAGAATTTTGATATTAGTCCCTCGTTTGTAAAATAAACAATTAAAATTCAATTTCAATTTTCTGATTTCCTTTCTTGCAAACAAAAGGACCTATTTTTAAAATGAAATCAATTAACAAAATTCTGTTACAGAGAAAAGTTTCCTAATAGACGAAAGAATGTGTGTTCTAAATTTCATGCATGTATGTTTAATAGTTCAGAAATTATATGCATTTTTGTGTGGCAATGTAGCAAAAAAAAAAGTGAAGTTACTGGAAACCGATAAAAGCGGGCGTGTGATTTAAAAATCCATAGCGCAGGGAGTTTAAAAATGACGTCTCAACATCCGATAAAGGCACAAATACCCACAAAATGTTATGCAATGCATTCCACACATATCAAAGGGTATTTTAAAGAAACAGATTTTTTTTTTAATTTAATTTACCGGAAACAACAATAAAAGTGAGCGAGTGATTTAAAAATCCATAACGCAGGAAGTTTAAAAATGGCGACTCAGCATCCGATAAGGGCACAAATACCCACAAAATGTTATGCTATGCATTCGACACATATCACAGAGTATTTTAAAGAATTTTTATTTTTTGAAAATTTACTCATTTTTCACCAAAAAATACTATCCTCTCTCCTTAGGTTAGATGCCATGGAACTACTCTGCAGCACGTAAGTTATAAGGATCACCTTCAAATTTATACAGATGGATCTCTAATTCCTAATAATGGACATCAGCAGCAGGGTATTATATTCCAGAATATCAAGAAAGTTACTTCATACCATGTTCATCCTCTTCCAGTCTTGACACTGAATTGATAGCTATTGATGCTGCTCTTCAGTGTGGTACTCAAATTTCTGAAGAATCTATTTGCATACTTACCGACTCCAAGAGGGCCATATTTAATATAATCAAATATGTACCAAACCTATACGCGCACAGAATTATTCCAATTCAGAAACAACTAGATAAACTAAAAAAACTCCAAAAAGAAATAATATTTCAATGGATATCTAATCATTGTGGTGTACCTGGAAACGATAATATTGCAAAACAGGCAACATATTTGCAAA